>NW_020438923.1:29701-63275 GCF_000699045.2 Agrilus planipennis
AATTTTAAACCAATCCAACTTTAACGTTAAATAACTTTTGAAAAAATGAATATATCAAAAAACTGTAAGAGACCTTTTTTGTAGAGCGTTAAATTTTGTATAAAAATTTGTTTTGATCATTTTAAAATATTAACTCTAACGAGAGTTAAAAAATTCCAAAATCCAAGAGAACATCGTTCCCATGTTATTTAAATGGGAAATTGAAATTTACGATGCGGCACCTCTTAATATTAATATTAAGAGCTCTAACTTTCACAGAATTTTTTTCTACCATTTTCAACAAGATTTTCGATATAATTAAAAAAAAAAACATCGATTTTTTTGAAACAGTCTAATGTAGTGTCATGTCCTGACTATGTAACTATTTTCACTCCTAATTAGGTTACCTATATAAGACCGCTCCAATCCATTTGTAGTTAGTCCTAATTTTCGCTTATTGCTAATAAAATACAAATAAGTTACGGCATTTGTTTTATTAGGCAACTCAGGTTTCTCGTAATAATTAGTATCGGTTCCTGGTGAATTTAAGTGATACTTTTTGTTACTAAGTGAGAAGCATTTCCTGTTGGATTATACGAATTAAAGTTTGGTGCTTAATGCTACAACGTTAGTGCATCATATCTGAAATTCTACGAGTATACATCCAATTTAGTAGGAACATCACCTGGTTTGACGGTCAACCCCTAAAAGTTGGCAAGACCCTCATATCCAGACGTGAAAAGTGGCGCTGCGAACAGGATTCCCTATCGTCAACAACAGTTAACAAGAAAGGAACAGCAATCTCAAAGACAAGGTTTGGCGAGGACCATCGACCCTTTTTCTGCCTACGACCGCCCTTCACAGCGTGGACTAACGAGTCATCAAAAACAAAACATTTTATTTATGTTTACACGAGAGATACTCGCGGGGTAAGTGATTTTGCAACATTTGAGCCACATTTGTTTTTTTTTGTGTGTCTATTTTGAGTTTCCTTGTATTCCTTGTTGTATTAATCATGTCGAAAGGAAACGAAACCCCAAGCGTATCTAAACCAAAGGAAGACGTCAGAGACGATATTTCGGAAGACTTTCCGGAAGTTTCTGATTCTTTGTTTAACACTCTCTTGAATCTTATTATCTCTTACATTCACGGTGAACCGAGAAAATTATTACAAAATCGCGATCTTCTGTCGTGTAGGGAAATACTAGAGTTTTTAATTAATACATACCAGGAGGAAAAACACTCCACGCATGTTGTGCTAGAACTTTGTACTTTTCAACCTAAGGACGAAAGTGTTACGGGAATTTATCAGGAAATATCCCGTTACACTGACTCGATTTTGAGAACTAAACTTCCCACGATAGAAAATGAAAAAGGTAGGAAGGCAGTATCAGAGTTCGTAGAGGAAATAGCGATAGCATCTTTTCTTGCAAAAGTAAATCCAACAATTTCGAACATTTTGCAAACAAAGCATTATAAGTTGGTTAAGCATTACTATGATGATGCGAAGACAATTGAAAAATCTTTTCAATACCGCCAGATTACACGAGCTTTCAATAAATTTGCTAGGGACGAGCGTAAGCCGAAACAAAAATACCCCAACCCGGTTAATAAAGTTTTTCAAAAACACAATATGAGTTCAAAATACGCCCCTTAAGAAAACAACCCTTCACCGTCTACATCCAAGGATGAAAAACCAATCGTCTGCAACTACTGCAAAAAATTGGGACACACCCACGAACAATGTTACAAGAGGAAGCGGGAGAAGGCAATTAAAATAATCGAGGCTCATCAATCATCAGAGGACGAAGAAGAAATCCCGCAAGAAAATGGTGCAGGTGATTTAAACGAATTTTCCGAATTGGCAATAGAAGGCACCGATTCGGAAGATTAAAAAGTCCTTCCCATTAACACTTCCCTATATAACACCAAAACGCAATCTAACAATTTACCACTAATCAAAATGAAACTTTTTAACAAGGAAATGAAATTTTTATTAGATACAGGAGCGTCCGTTAATTTAATTCGAAATTTTAAGAATTTACCGTCTTTAAATGTCCAGGATAAACAAGAATTGCATGGTGTTAATGGCCAACCGTTTTATTCAAGCGGATCTTTCATTACTAATGTTTCAAAAATTCCAATCAAATTTAACGTAGTTGCTAAGCATTATCTAAACATTGACGGAATCTTAGGTGCTGAATTTTTGTAAAATCTACTAAGGCCAAGATCGATTACAATAAAAACAATATTTGCATTCCTAAGTTTAGGGCAAAAATTCCATTTTCATTTGAACAAAGTAAAGTGATTATTAACCTCTTGCCTAGATCTGAACAGATAATTAAAATTAAAACTCAAAATTACAAACCAAACAAAGAATATTTCTTTCCAAAATTAAATTTAGATAATGAAATTTTGCTCCCAAATTGTCTTGTTAAAACAGACGAACAATTGAATATCTATTTAAGTGCTATAAATTTAACTGAAAAACAACAACCTATCGAAATTGAAGATATAGAACTTCAGGAAGTAGAACACCCATCATCCTTCCCAAACCTCCTTCACGTTCAAAATATCTCAAAGGAGCAACGGTTACAGTTGTTAAAAAACCAATTCCGCACGGGACACCTTAGAAAAGAAGAGGAAAAATCGTTATGGGACATAATCAAACAATACTCGGAGATATTCCACCTCGAAGGGATAGACAAGCTTAGCCATACAAACATCCTCGAACACAGGATAATAACCAAAGATGACGTGCCCGTGTAAGCTAATAATTATCGGTACCCACAGGTTCACAAAGAAGAAGTAAATAGACAAATAGAACAACTATTAGAAAATAAGGTAATTAGACCATCATTTTCCCCATTGAGCTCACCCCTCTGGATCGTGCCGAAGAAGAAGGATGCTTCAGGAAAAATCAAATGGCGGATGGTAATTGATTATCGAAAACTAAACGATAAGACCATTGATGACAACTACCCCCTCCCGAACATCGAGGAAATTCTTGACTCTCTAGGAAAATCTGTTTACTTTGCAGCCCTTGATCTGACCTCTGGATTTCATTAGATCAAAATGCACATGGAATCAATAGCGAAAACCGCCTTTCCAGCCAACGGAAAACTGTACGAGTATACGCGTATGCCGTTTGGATTGAAAAACGCACCCTCGACTTTCCAACGGGCAATGAATCTAGCACTCAGTGGACTCACACCCCAACAATGCATGATATACATAGATGATATCATCACATCCCTTGAAGACCACAACCAGAAACTAAAGAACGTTTTTGAAAGACTAAAACAACATAACCTGAAAATCCAACTGGACAAATCGGAATTTTTAAGGAGGGAAACGAATTTCCTAGGACATGTTATTACGAAAGAAGGAATCAAGCCGAACCCTGACAAGATAGCCGCGGTCAAGAAATACCCTACACCCAAGAATGCCAAACAACTGAGAGGATTCTTAGGACTAAGCGGTTACTATAGGAAATTCATCCCCGATTATGCGAGGAAAACGAAGCCAATGACTAAACTATTACAAAAAGATGCGAAATTCCACTGGAACGACGAATGTCAAGTAGCTTTCGAAAATATCAAAACACTATTAACCACAGAACCTATATTAAAGTATCCGGACTACAGCCAACCCTTCTATTTGACTACCGACGCCAGCAAGTTCGCCCTAGGTGCCATCTTATCGCAAGGTCCCAACCTCAAAGAGCAATCGCTGGTCGCATATGCCAGCAGAACGCTAAATCCAGCCGAAACCCGGTATACGACAACCGAGAGGGAATGTCTAGCCGTAGTTTGGGCCGTCAAGCATTTTAGACCGTACCTTTTCGGTACAAAATTTACCGTTATTACGGATCATGCTGCGTTGAAATGGCTGTTCAACGTTTCGGACCCATCTTCAAGACTAGTCAGATGGAGATTAGAACTTCTGGAATACCAATATGAGATCGTCCATAAACCAGGCAAATTAAATACCAACGCGGATGCATTATCCAGATGCTACGCCCTGGATTCCAGCAAAGAATCGTCGCCAAAATCGTACGAAGAAATTGTTAGAGAGTTAGATTTAGAAAATATCATACAGGAAAGTCTAACACCAACGAGAGAACAGGAAACCATGGAGATAATTCAAGAATTGGAAGATGTCATGGAATCTCACCAGGTGCAGAATTTAATACAGAAGGTGGATGAAATCAAACATGACGCGGAAATAATTGCATACTTCATTGATGATAATCAAAAATTTATAAATACCTTACTAATAGACACACATGTTAAGGAATTAGAAACGGAATTCAATTTATGTACCTCGTTAAACGACCACAATATTACTTATTGTCTGTATGACTCTTCCAAATTAACACCGACGGAGGTAATTACGACATTAATACAAATCTTTCCACAACGTACTATTCATTTCATTATTAAAAATACCGAGACAGTAAAAGACACTTTCGAATTCCTCAAAACACAGCAATTAGAAAAACCATTTTATATATCAACAAAATTAACTCTACCGAAGCATTTCACTCCACTTGTTTTTCAATTAATATTAGATTACCATTCAAATGCTGCTAATGGCCACAAGGGTATTAATGAAACATTAACTATGTTACAGACTAAGCACTCATTTCCGAAAATGAAAGCATTAATTGAAAAAGTAATATCATGTTTCGACGACCGAGTTAATAGAAAAATTCCAATGGTAATTACTAAAACACCTCTAAAACCATTTGATAGAGTTGACATAGACACTTGCGTTATTAAAGCCGGTTCGAATAAAAGAAATTTGTTAATATTCCAAGATCAACATACAAAATTTGTACAGGTCTTCATAATGACTAATGAGATTACCGGTAAATTTGTTTCTAATTGTTTATTCCAATTCGCATTTGCTTATTCATTACCAGCTCGCATTCATTCCTACAATGGTAAGGAATTCATAAATAATGAAGTGGAAAATCTCATTAAGCAATTAAAAATTAAGTGGATGCGTTCCTCTGTTTACTACCCTAAACGCAATGGCGCGATTGAACGAGAGATAGCGTCAATTAAAGAAACTGGACTAACTCTCTTTAAAAATATCTTTTGACAATCTTATAAAACTCGCAGTACACGCTTATAACACCGCAGTAAATCAATCGACCAAATACTCCCCATATGAACTTCTATTCGGCTCCAAACCCCCGAACATCTCTGAATTTTCTGAAGAAAGCACAGTTCCCGACGAAAGACTGGAGAAGTAGGATCAAATTTGAGCTGAAGCAGTGGAGAATGAGTAGTCCATAGTAAACAAAAGCAAAAAGAACGATGTGATCGACACGCGAAAAATCCCCAATACTACCAAGTAAATGATCTGGTTTATTTGAAGAAAACAATCGGCAGGAAAA
The DNA here is from genome assembly GCF_000699045.2 of Agrilus planipennis. NCBI lineage: Eukaryota > Metazoa > Arthropoda > Insecta > Coleoptera > Buprestidae > Agrilus > Agrilus planipennis. The sequence goes on from NW_020438923.1 coordinate 35,088, forward strand.
CAATTATAGAGGGCCCGTACCCAATAACTAAAGTATTAAACGACAGAAACTACGAAATCTATAATAAAAATAATAATACGAAATTGGTTGTCAATTACGAAAAACTAATTAAATTAAATTCATTTCAGGCTTGTTGCCCTGATAATGCTGCAACTTCCCCTTCCGACAATCACCACTAAATTCGAATATACGGAATTTCCCACACCGGACTGTATACACAAAAACTTGGACACCTTTTTCATCTTGTCGACACTTATTCAATTATACATTTTAAAGACATATCTCCCCTTATGGGATACAAAAATGAAACTACTTGCATACGCAAAGAAAATATATATCATCGAAAACACACTTGATCAGGAATACAAAGATACTAATGTCGTACACAGCACAGTACTTTTTTCGTGATAGTTTATAACTATCAAAGACTTTTAAATCTTCATACAGTCTTCTTAATATAACTTGAATTATTAAACATAGAAAACAAAATTCCTTAGTACCTACATAAACAAAAACCACATAATAATTTCTTTTTGTATAACGAAACAAACTTCTTGGAGTTTCCATTTGAAACAAAGTAAATGATTATTAATTACATATAAGTTGCAAAAAAACAAACATAAATTCCAATAAGTAGTATATATACATAGAGGTTCTAGATCGTAGTGGGGATGATTATTTTTGGTATTATTATCTCCTTTCTGCGCATGCGCGGGGCGTGGCTTGTATATTTTTATTTCTGATTGGTTGTCTTAATATCTTTCGACCAATGAGCGTTCGTTCTTTTGAATAGGAGTGGGGGCATGACCGTATATGGTATTTTTTTCGAGGGGGCGCGGCTTGTGATATCTTTCGACCAATGAGCGTTCGTTATTTTGGATAGGAGTGGGGGTATGACCGTATATGGTATTTTTTTCGAGGGGGCGCGGCTTGTGATATCTTTCGACCAATGAGCGTTAGTTCTTTTGGATAGGAGTGGGGGTATGACCGTATATGGTATTTTTTTTCCAGGGGNTAATATAGAATCAAAGTTTATAGAAATGTGTTGTAAATTATTTAACGAAAAATTAAGAATGGTAAAATGTAACATTTTAGCAAAAGACATTTTACAGTCAGATAAACAAAATGAAGTAATAGAACAATATCACAATAAAAATCATAATGGCATCACTGAAACATACAATCATCTAAAAACAAAATTTTACTGGCCAGATATGAAAACGAAAATAAATCATATCATTAACAAATGTGAAACATGTTTACAAAGTAAGTATGAACGAAATCCTTATAAAATACAGTTTTCAGGCCCGTTAATAGCAAAACGAGCTTTTGATGTAATTCATATAGATACGTTTAGTTTTGATGGTACAAAATTCCTTACAATCATAGATTTATTTTCTAAGTATGTTCAAGCCTACTACATCAGCGACGCGTCTGGCATAACTGTTTTGAATAAATTAAGACATTACTTTGCTCATCATAACTATCCCAAAAAGATTGTGTGTGATGAAGGTAAAGAATTTAAAAATAACGTTTTCCAAGAATTTTGTAATCTTTTCAACAATCAGATTTATTTCCTAAATATGTTCAAGCCTACTACATCAGTGACGCGTCTGGCATAACTGTTTTGAATAAATTAAGACATTACTTTGCTCATCATAACTATCCCAAAAAGATTGTGTGTGATGAAGGTAAGGAATTTAAAAATAACGTTTTCCAAGAATTTTGTAATCTTTTCAAAATTAATGTTCATTTTACAACCAATTATAATAGTTCATCCAATTCTCCAATTGAAAGAGTTCATTCTACTTTACTTGAAAAACTTCGTGTTGCAAAAATTCAAAATAAAAACGAAACACCTCAAAATTTAATGATAAGTGCTGTATTAATATATAATCAATCGGTACATTCAACTACAGGTTATACCCCTTTTTCACTTTTATACGGACCTTACGACGACCTTAATACACATGAAATAGATTTAGATAGAAACATTTATGAAATATATAATGAAAAAAGGAAAAGCGAATTAATGCCGTTCTATGATCAAATATACCATAAACAACTTAATAAAGGTACTAAAAATATTGAAAAGTGTAATCAAAATAAAGATCCTACGGTAGAAATTAATGAACCTGCAGTCTACTTTGTAAAACAGAAAATAAGAAAAGCGGACCCAAGATACGATAAAGTAAACATAACTTCAATTGAAAAGAATAAAATTTCAAGTATAAGAGAAAAATCAAATCAACCAGCTAATATTCATGTTAGGAAAATTAAACGCATTAAGAAAAAATTTCCATTACAGGATAGGTCTCCTAGTGCAGAACCAGGCCCTTCTAGTAGACAAGATAGAAAGTAATGGTTACTACATAGAAGATCTTGGTCCAGCGAAAATTATAGATCGCTATCATAAATTTTACTTTTATTTTAATATTAGCCAAATAGAATCTAGTTATAAGAACCTATTAAGTAATGCAGTCATTTTAGAAGCACAAGGTAAAAATTTTAATGTATCTCGATTACTATTAGACGTGNATGGACAGTGGGCGCGGTGGAAAAGAAAAGGATAGAAGCCTTCGAAATGTGGTGTGATAGGTGAATGATGAGGATAACGTGGGTAGAAAAGGTTAGAAATGAAGAGGTATTAGAAAGAATAGGAGAACAGAGGACTCTATAGAAGTTCATAAAAAATAGGCGAGATAGGTTGGTAGGGCACTTTCTCAGGCATGAAGGTCTAGTCAGAGACATGTTAGAGGCAGAAGCAAGAGTTAGGAGGTAATAAACTGAGAAGACATATTAAAGCATTTGTACACTCCAGTCTAGAAATAGAATTATTACTCGAATTTAATATATTAGTTCACTTTAAAACAAAAAAATTTTTAAACAGTAAAACTAAACTTAGAAATTCGTTATAACGTATGAGAGATTTTGTGACGGTTGAAGTTTCAAATGTATGAACATATCTACATAAAAATGGGACTCACTATTTGGATCGGATACGTCTTTCTTTAGATATCTCTGATCAGGAACAGTGACTGTCCGTTTGTAAATTTCTTTTATTGTAGGAATTCGTTGCTCAAATTTCACCACAAAACATTCGGTTATTTCAGGAAACATTAGAGAAAACTCAAACGATATCTGTATTTTAAAATTAACTGTTTTTATAATGTGCAATACTAAGAGCATACTATTTAATACTCCCTCAAACTCCAGAAACTTTACAAGATGATTTACATGTACTCTTCTGTTCGACTGTCGGTAAGATTTCTTCGCGTTCTTTGCCGATTCTTTTAAGGATTCTTCTTGGTTTTAGTCACTTCTTCACTTTTATTTTTATTCGTAAAATGATCATAAAATTGCTTCCTAGAATATACTATGTTTAATATTATTCATCATTTATATGTTGCAATATTATGTAACAGTTCAACAATAATTATTATTTAAGGAGTCTGTCTTCATGCGGCGGTTTCATCCTGTTATTTCTTACAAAATTGTTTAGTCTACGGCGATTCTGGGACACCGTGTAGGCACCTATCGCACAATGGTTTCAGTGTTGATACATATAATTACATCCAAAAACCTCCATTATGTTTCAAGGCAGTAGAAAGTAAAAGTACTTCTAGAACATTCCAAGCTCCAGGGAAAACTTTATAACTTTTTAACACTTGTTAATTATTTCTAAATGATCTATTTTACTATTTAAATAGTTCATTTTTTTAAAGCTTCACTTCATATTAGTCATAGTACTAGTGAGGTCGTAATTGTCAACGTCGCTATTATCTTTGATTGTATTCTTTTTGTGTTTTTTTCAATAAATACTTTTTAAAAAGTTAATATCTCGACGTTTAAACTTAACTGGCGCTGCGAACAGGATACCCAGACTGTATCCTACGGAATCGGTATCTTTCAAGATCTCATTGGGTATCCAACGAACGCGTATCCTACTCCACTTGGAATCCTAGAAGAAAATCCATCAAGGACCATCTCTTCACTGTAGAAGCAAATCCATCGGAGATAGTACGCTTTCAATACCATCATCTACTAGAAATCCAGAAAATGCTATTGGTAATAGTATGGTAAGTCGTTTTCCTTTCATCTTTTATGCTTTTATATTATAACATACTTGTGATCCTATTTGATTCAATTATTTTGTTATATTATTTAATGTCGATTAATTCCGACGATTTGGTAAAAATATTAAAAGAAAACCTAAGTCAGTTAGATGTAACTGTAGATTCTTTTAATAAATTAACNTAGATGTTATATGCTTATATATTGTAATGTTCGTGGGTTTAACAAAATTAACTTCTAAGACTGATAACGAGAAAACTATTATTTACACTAATAAGAACTTAAAAACAATATGAAATTATTACTAAACTTAGGTTATGAATTATTTTATGTTTTTACCATACTTTTGATATATCATTTTCCGCTGCGCTATTTATTTCACTGCTATCACTGTCAATTTATTTCTGGATTCGCTTCTGCAACGGTCAATTTATTTCTACTCCTTGGCGATCGTCTCTTCCTTTAAATACTCTTTTGTTTACTTTCGGAAACCTTCTGGAAAACGTCCGCATAGTTTATTTTTTCTTTGAACTCTTTTAATCGATAAGCCGTTCACGTACACGTGTGCCCGATCGCAAATAAACAAACTTGTGGTCGCTACAATATTAACACACGAGGGCATTGTTTCAGCTTTTGTGTTTACCACTACTTAGTTAAAATAAACTAGCTTGCAAGCTTATCTTGAGTATGTCAAACTAATGATAATTTTAAATCACAAAAACAACCAGAACACCATAATGAAGTCACTCCTTTTTTACAAATCATGAATTTTAATTGTGTCTCCCGTTGTCCTTGATTCAATGCATTTATGTTTTCTTGGAGTCATGAGGAAACTATTAAGGTATTGCTTTTTTGATTCAGCGACTAAACTTCATTTACGGGATAGAATAGAAATATCGCGGTATTTATAGCATATCGCCGAGTTCAATAGAAAGTCTGAGCTGAATCATTTGAAAGCTACCGAATTTAGATTATTTACGTTATATACGGGTGTATTAGTGTTAGAGAATGTTTTACTTCCTAAACTTTACAGACACTTTCTGTTATACACTTCCGCCTTACGAATCTTGTTATCTAATGACATTTCTGATCATAACATAAACTGTGCTAAAGATTAACTTTTGTCTTTTGTAAGTAGTTTTGATCTTTATTTTGAAGTATTATTGCGTAAACTCACTAATTTATAACATTCACAGTATTTTGCACATTACTGATGATGTTCAAAATTTAGGAGTAAATTTAAATGATATGAGCTGCTTTTCCTTTGAAAGTTATTTAAGAAAATTTGCTCGGATGCTAACAACGCCTAATAAACCCTTATCGCAAGTAATTAAACGCGTATCAGAAAACCAAAGTATGTTTTATGTTCCTTACACTAAAACAGAGTTACAGTTTAAAAGCTATTATTTTAATTTAAATAATTTCAAGGACTCTTGTATAGTAACAAAAAAATAATAAAACTGGAAAACTTAAATCAGTGTCTAATGATGAGGTCACAATTCTAAAATGTATTGGCCAAAAAGATTATTTCATTATTCATCTTTTTCAGGAACAATAGGTTTATATCAATTCCTCGGAATGAGCAGCGATGAAATTGTTAAGTGTAATTAAAGAACTTAACAAAAAATCATTTGTGACTTACGAAATGCTGCACACTAACTTAGTATTATGTAGGGTGTTAATTAAGCATCTGCGCAAATTTCAAACAATAATCATTTTTTCAGTGTATTTAATAAAAGTTTATATTTACTTTTTTTAACATTGTTTTCTTATTAATATCTAAAAACGCATCAACCAAATTTAATGTAATTTTTATACATATTTTCGAAAAAAAGTAAAGATATAAACTTTTCATGAAACACAAGCCCGTAACTGCATTGATACGTCACGGTGGGCAGTTGAAGGCCGATTCAGAATTGCGTTAATAGATATAAATCATCAATTTGGATTTTTATTGTACTATACATTTAAGTTGTAAGATGATGTCCTGGAACATACTTTTCTGGCAAACAAGGAAAGTGTAGATTACATTCCATCATGTTACGCTGTAGATGACGATCGAACAGCTTATAAATGACCTCAAAGGGTGTCCCAGGAAATCCGCCTGTCTCTTATTAGTACTTGTGACCCTAAAATACAAACTGTTACTGCTTTTCAGATCAACATAGAACGAACCATGCAGATTCAAATAAGAGACCTGGTAGGAGTGGTAAATAGAAAATATGGTCTTAATTACAGGTAAAATAAAAGATAAACCGTTTCAACATAAATTTCGACCGTCTGATTAAATACAATTTGTCAGATTCCGATAAATAAATTTATATTGAAACGTTTTAACTCTTTGCCATATTTTAACATGTTTCATCAAACACCTCCACTAGAATAGTACATGTATTATTATGTACGAAACTATTGGTATTTCACCTAGGATAATTTAGTAGCCATTAAGTCTTTCACTAGCCCTAAGTCGATCTATATGTCTCCCTAAAATTGCAAAACGACGATTTTTAAAATAAACTTCAGAACCGAACATGGCAGTTTACTTTCTAATTCCCCGTTACTCGTCAAAACGCTAATAATTATTATTATTCAGCAATCGGCCTCGTCATAAGACATTATTAAATTTTGTGTTGTGACTTTATGAGGGAAAACGAACTTGTCCGTAACTAAATTTTAATTTAGGTGAATGACTACGGACATAAAAAAATTGACGCAGTCAGTAGCATTCATACATCTCTAAGTGAATCCAAGAATCAAGAAAATAACAAGAGGCGTGATATCGAAGAAAACTTCGCAAGAAGAAATCAGTTGCTGATACTCCTTGACAAGAGAAGTTTCCGCGAATCAGAAAGCAATTTAGGTGAAATTTTAGCTATGTGGATGACAAACATCCGCCCAAGCTACACGTCCAGCAGACCACTCTTCCTTCACATCAACTGCTCGATTCGAAAGCATCGTGGATAAATAAAGATCATTTCGAAAAAACTCTAGAAAATAGGAAGGGATAGTGAAGGTTAGTGAAATTTTAATATCTTGAACACTTACCTATTTTTCGTCTTTATCCCTGTACCTTTCTATTGATTTGCTCTAAAATTCTATTAGAGTAACTACCCAAAATTGCGCTGCTAATTTATTTATTGAGTTAAGTTAACCAGTTTCAGAAGATTCAGAAGAATCTATAACAATGCCTTTAGGCAATCATCTTTTTAAGTTAATGCTAGATGCTACCCCTAAGTTTGATGGTGGTATAGCCTCGGTAAAGTACGATGCCTTAAAGAAAACAGTAAGTGGGTTGCAAAATAAATATTCGGAAGAACAAAAGCAAATTTTAGACACTATTATATTCAGAAAAGTAGAAAGTAACGCCCTAAAAGTTGATATAAACCGCTCGTTACATAACCTTAAGGATTTAATCTTTGTATCTGAGAAATCTTTCGACCAAGCTATACGGGGAAGTGTTCACTTTAAGTAGTAATAATTTTAAATCAGTAAAAGACTTATATTCCAAAATTGCCCCTAGTTCTAGTTTTAAGTACAACAGTATCACATACCACTGATCATGAGCTCATCGGGTGGGTACGCGTGTGCCCAATGCTCTGAAAATTTCATTGTTACTACTACGGCTATTAAGTGTAAACTATGTTTTCAAAGCTACCATTCTCAATGTGTTCAAATAAAAGATTCGGTTTACAAAGCATTGAATGATAAAAAAACAAGATCAATACCGGTAATGCGCAGTCTATTCGTCAAACACCTAGACGATTGCCCCTGACCAAGAAGGAAGAAGCAGAGCAAATAATCCACGAAATGCAGGAGACCGGCATAATTGAGCCATCCTCAACTCCATGGACATCACCGGTAGTATTGGTAACGAATAAGGATGGGACAATCCGTTTTTGTGTGGATTACCGACAGCTCAACAACGTAACCAAGAAAGACAGTTTTCCACTGCCACGCATTGATGACACTTTGGATACGCTTTCCGGCTCGAAAATGTTTTCCACACTCGACTTGAAGAGCGGATACAGGCTAGTTGATTTAGATGCTGCCGACAAAGAAAAGACCGTATTCTCGATCGGCACGGGCCTATGGCAGTTTACAGTTATACCTTTCGGGTTATGCAATGCCCCGGCGACATTCGAAAGGTTGATGGAGAAAATCTTGAGTGATCAAATTGGAAAGACCTGCTTGGTATACTTGGATGGCATCATAGTGATTAGAAGCGTCTTTAATGAACACCTGCACAATTTGGAAGCGGTATTCCAGCGGTTACGTGAGGGCAATTCGAAACTCAGTCCGAAAAAGTGCCACCTTTTCCGCGAAGAAGTTTCTTACTTGGGACATGTTGTATCAGTGAAGAGCGTGGCCGTGGATCCAGAGAAGATAAAGACCGTGAAGGAATGGCCAGTGCCTGAAAATGTACACGACATAAGAAGCTTCTTAGGATTGTGCACTTATTATCGTCGCTATGTTTATGGATTCGCCAATATCGCAAAACCTTTGACACAATAGGACGGTAAGGTTGTGCGAATGAACCGAACCTTGATTAAATATCTCCCCAAGGTAGTGTCTGAACGCCAAAGGGACTGGAACCGCTATTTGCCTTTATTTCTTATGGGATACCGTTCATCTGTCCACGAAATGACTAGCCAAACACATGCCAGTGTCCTTTTCGGAAGGGAGTTACGACTACCTTGTGACCTCAAATTCGTCTGTAAACCAGGAGATGACTTGGCTGGACAAGATTTTGTTACCAACCTCCGAATAAAGCTTAACGATATCCACGAGTCGGTTCGTCTGCATACGCAGGTTACTAGTGACAGGATTAAAGAAAACTACGATATCAAGGTTACAGCAGGTGGTTACCAAACTGGAGATCTTGTTTGGTTGTATAATCCTCGTCGTCGCCGTGGACTATCACCTAAGTTTCAACAGAATTGGGAAGGACCCTATGAGATAGTGAAGAGGATTAACGACGTTATCTAACGAATTAAGAAAACTCCAAATGGGAAGCCGAAGGTAGTCCATTTTAATCGCTTGACTCCATTCGCCGGTGCAAATGAAGAGGAGGCGAGGGCCAGATTATTAAGAACTATTCCTTCCGAGCCCACATTCGAAGAATTGATGAAGGAGGCCCCCATGTTAACAGGAGATTTGGAGTGACGCAAGAAATCCGACGAGACCTCTTTGCTATATCTAAGGAATATTCTCTGGCCCATTGCATTTCAAAGGATCTCAGAATGAGCCGTGGTATCGCGTCCGAGTTCAAACGCAGATTTGGCGGTTTGGAGTATCTTGAAGACCAAGTACCGCCGTGCTGGAATAGACATTTTAGATCGCAGTAATAACCCGAATCGGACCAATCATGAGACGACCGTGGACTGTTACTTCTATTCCCGGAACAGATGTCGTGAAGACGAGAACTGCAGATTCCGGTATGATCCTGCGAAACGGAAAGTGAAAATGTTTCGGGAAGAAACATCCTTAAGGAGAGGGCAGTATATCAAGCACGAGTGTGTTTGTGTGCGATCGGGCATACGTGTGCGAGAACGGCTTATCGATTCGCCGACTATCCGCGGGCGCCTTTCTTCATGTGCGCCGTATTTGTAAACGTGTGTCGTACCTGCGTTCTGGTAAATCAGTTAAACAGTTCAAAGAAAAAAGGAACTATCCAGACGTTTCGAGAAGGCTTCCGAAAATAAACAAAAGAGTATTTAAGTGAAGAGACGATCGCCGAGGAAAGTAGAAATAAATTGACAGTTGCAGAAGTAAATCGGGAAATAAATTGACAGTGAAATTAATAGCACAGTGAATAGTGATATATCAACAGTAGTGTAAATAAATAGAATAATTTATAACCTAAGTTTAGTAATAATTTAATAGTGTTTTTAAATTCTTTAATAATAAGTGTAAATAAATAGTTTTTGTCGTTATCAGTTTTAGAAGTTAATTTTGTTAAACCCACGAACAATACAATCAGTCATCTGCATTTCCAAAATGGCGAAACCCAAACGTAAATTTTTAGAGATAGCGCAGGATAGAAGCGATAATTTTACACAACAGGATTACGATAGCCAAAATATGGATGGATGTGGTGTTTTAACTGATGAAAATGTTTTAAGTAACGACGATAATGTAGTTCAAGAGAATAAATGTGGCTACTCAAATTTCGAGTTGCTTTACGACGACATAAATTTCTCATCTCACGATCAACCTATGGAGAACATAGAAAATTTTCGGCAACGTGCCTCGGAGCAAAATTAAGAAGTAATAGTAGTTCATTACCCTGTATAATAATAGATAGTCCACCGTTGAAAATATTAATCGACACAGGTGCAACACATTCCCTGATTAATGCCAAACCCGCTAACGATTATTTGCCAGAATACAAACAAAATGAAAACTTTATTCATAAAACCATAACTTCAGAAACAGTTCATAACCAGTCAGTCAATATAGATATATTTCAGGAACATCAATTTTTAAAATATTTCATTGTAGATTTCCACACAGTTCGACGCATTATTGGGTTCACAGTGCTTAGAAGAAATCGCAGCATCTATTAATTATTAGCGGAATTTTTTTAAACGGCGAAATATACCCATTGTATAGATATCAGAATCAACCGATCCGAAATAAAATTAGGAAAGGAACATTTTCCATGCCTATTAAGAAAAGATTAGTTTTAGTACCAAGACAAAAGATAGGAAACCTATTGATACCACAGACAGTAACCACCGCAAATAATTACCAATGCGAAGTACCTTTTGTACGCAATAACTTTAATTTAGATAAAAATTACCAAATTAAAGCACAGACGTTCAACCCTAATGAAACTGACTTACGTAAAATACACCGTGACACAAGTCGTAATCATAATGACACCGGATCACAACCGATTAATTTAAACCACTAAACCAGCTTCAGGGCAAATACAAGTGTAACATTGAAAAATTATGTAACCAGTTTAGACACATATTTTATAAAGCAGGCGATGTATTGACATTCACTAGTTCGAGCAAACATTCAATACCTTTAAAAGACGACACCCCAATTTTCTCAAAACCGTACAGATTTCCCCGTATTCAAAAATTAGTGATTGAAAAACAGATAGAAAAACTTAAGCGGCAAAACATAATAACAGAGAGCAGTTCACCGTACAGTTCACCAATATTTTCAGTTCCAAAGAAAGCAGATAAAAATGACAAGAAATAATGGCATTAGATTTCAGAAAATTCAGTAAAACAATTGAGGATGCATCAAATGTAGGCATAGGCGCAGTTTTGTCACAAGGACCCATTGGCGCTGACAAACCAATTATGTACGCGAGCAAAACACTTAATAAACATGAAATTAACCACTCTACAATCGAAAAAGAGTGTTTAGCTATAATATGGACTACCAAAATATTTGGACCTTATATCTACGGTTGCAAGTTCAATATAATAACCGATCATAAACCATTACAATGGCTCTTTAATATTAAGGAACCAAATTCTAAATTAGTACGATGGAAATTAAAATTGGAAGAGTTTGAGTATAATATCATGTATAAAAAAGGTAAAGCTAACACAAACGCCGATTATCTTTCGCGAATCAAAGCAAACCCGATGAAAATGGTAGACGATCTACTATCATTGTTTAATAACCCAGGTCACGTAACGCAACATGAGTTTCTAGATATCGACGAACTTGATAAATTAATACCGCTAGAAACTAGAACATCCCAAAAAGAGAGAAACCCCTTTAGCTAGAAAGTCAGAAAAAATTAAAGTAATCTCGGAAATTCAAATTAGACCACCCTGTACAGGAAACGATTACCTTGATCCCATTTATTTACCAAAAACACCCGAAAATCAATTCATTGTAACTCAACATTCTCAGGCGGAGAATACACAAACAACATAACCAAGTACGGACAAACCCCTAAATCTTTTGGAACAGTACATGTTGACATTTTTTCAGTAAACGGTAAAAAGTATTTAACAGCAATAGACACTTACGAAATATTTTATGTACAAATCACTTATGTCGGAGGTTTGCAACGAGATCAAGGAGCGAGCTCGGCGCGCTAACAATGTCCTTCTTTTTAACTTTTCTGAACTTACCAACCAAGATGATTTTCAAGCTGTCAACAACTTGCTGGTAGATTTGGGTTTTGATTTTTCAGCCAAGCACGTTTCTCGCCTGGGTGGAAAAAACCAAATCAAACGCGGGCACGACCTGTGAAAGTTATCTTCGATTCCCCTCAAAAAGTCACTCGCATTTTTCAAAACAAAAAATCCTTGTCTGACAGGGGTATTGTTGTGAAGAATGATGAAACACAGTGTGAACGCGAACATCTTAACAACGTTCGAGCGACACTACAAAAACGCATTCAGGATGGTGAAAAGAATCTCACTGTCAGATATGTAAACCAAATTCCAACCGTTGTCTCAAAAACAGTACCGCGTGGGAATACTCAATAAAAGTCAACCTCTCTCTGTACTACCAAAACGTCAGGGGCCTTCGTACCAAAACTGAAGCTTTGCGCAAGAATATATCTGTCTGTGATTACGATGTTATTATTTTAACTGAGTCTTGGCTGTATCCGGGTATTTTATTATCGGAACTAGCCTACTCAGGCTATAACTTTTTCAGATGTTATCGCAAGACGGCGAGTGAAAATAGTTGGGGAGGTGGAGTGCTTATCGCAGTGAAAGCTAATCTTCGTTGTCAATTTATTGTTTCGTGCGACGATCTCTTTGAACAAGTTAGCATTTTATTATTTCACGGCGATTTTCAACTTGTCATTAGCGCAGTTTATATCCAACCAAATAGCTCAGAGCAAGTTTATGAATCTCCCACATGTTAAGTGGATCGATTCTTCGTTTTGTTCTAAACACTTGTATAGCTCAGTTACATCTTCGTTAACTAAAAAATGTTGTGAAACGCTTTTATACTCTATTAACTTTCTAAACTTATTTCAATTAAACAACTTTTTTAACAGCTATCAATCGACTTTAGATCTTGTGTTTAGTACGATTTGCGATATCGATATTCGACGTGCAATAGATGTATTGATTGATATTGATCTGTATCACCCGCCTTTCATTGGCATCTGTCCTTTATCATCAGATAACGTTACGCACCCAGTGCAGTTAACTCGTGATTTTTTCAAAACTGTGTGTATTTTCTTAACTTAATTGATTGGTATTCTATTATATTACATGAGAATGTAAACACCGATGTTAACTGTTTTATGGAAATTCTGAACGACTGTATTAGTAGATTTGTACCGTGGAAGCGAGTTAAGTTGGTCACTTTTCCTGATTGGTTCTCTAACGATCTGAAATATCTTGAATTAAAAAAAAAAAGAAGGCCCACAAACGGTTTAAAGCCACAAGAGTAGTTATTGATGCGGGTTACTATATCTGGGTCACGGCTCCCCAAATCTAGGCCATGGTCCATCCATCAACATCTTACCAATTTTGGATCTTTAGAAGGTCTTTCTAGGTCATTCTTCATCTGAAGAGGTTAGACCATGCCCCTTTTGTCAACAATACCAGAAGCTCTTGTTGAAGACCCTCTGGAATTGTCCTNTATTGCAGTTTCACTTCTCAACCTTATTTTTCTATGTCTCAACGAATACCGTAAGTAAAAAATGTCTAAAAGCATCTTGGGGGTAAAAACAGTTGTATATTTAAAAACATACTCAAGTCAGTCAATCAGTCAGTTGCAGTTTAGACCTTCACTTAATCAGAACCTCTAATTTTAACATTGTACAACCATCACTGTACCAAAGTAAGGGACAAATAAATTAGTTTAATTTACTTCGCTCGCCCCTTTTATTATCAAGGAATTGTTATTGTGTCGGCAAACACATAGAAAAGACTGCCTGGTGTCAGAAGCCCTGACAGCTGTTTCAGTATAGAACAACCATATATTTCTATTACACCAAAAGTAGTTTTGATTTAACAATTTTGATAATTCTTTAGGTGTTGCCGAAGCTGCAAGAGGTCATCGTAGCCGCAAAAGTTCTCCGTCTTCATGTGAAAGGTCATCTATGGTATACTATTTCTTAATTGTATTGGATATCATCATAAATGTTAGATGATAATAGCAAGACTGTGAAATTTTAGCATATTAATTATACTTAAATGGTCCCCACATATCTTTTTGATAAACAAAAGACGTATACCAACTTAGGTATTATTACTGTCCAATAAATATTAGTATCTTTCAAAATTTATTATCGCAGTCAAAGAAGAATGTTAATAAATTCATTTCAGGTATACTTCGTTTACTTTTTGTAGCGATGTGACATTTAGTTTGACCGGCGCAAAGTAGAAAAGAACAGCAGTAGGCCAGAAAAGGATGGAGACAACTCTCTTAACCGGTAAGGAGCGTATAATGCGTACAGTACTGCACGGAAAAATTGACCATTTTATCCACTACAATTGCATTGCTCAAATGTGCTGTTATTGGAACCAATTACTACTTAAAATATCAATGAGATGTTTATTTATATTTGAAGACATATTAAAGGCTTCAACGCTTGTTTTCGACTCGCACTACTATTCATGATTGAACAAAACTTTTGGCAGGTACTGTATGAAAAGGTATGTTTAATGAACAACGAGTCGAGAGTATAATGAGTTTTTCTATCCCTACTTACGATTTTGCCAGCACGCATCCAAGACATTGGAAGGGGCACATCGCTAGAGAAAGTAAATGGAGTATAGGTTTCATCTAACTGAAATGGAGTAATCATTGACTGAATGCTATCTACGAATTATTTGAAAAGATCTTAGTTGATATTGTGAGATTATTATATTACTGTAACGTCCAACAAATAATTAACATTTTAATAGTTTACAGTATTAGATAAGAATGCATTTTTCTATTTCAAGTAAAAATTTTAATGTAAAAAAGTTGTCTGTATACGACCATCAATGGCTAATTTTTCATTAAAAATATACCTAATATTAAAGCCCTAATATAAGATTCAAAAATTTCCGACCTTTAACTGCCGTTTTCGTAATTTCCCTTTTTTCTCTGCTTCCTCTAATTGAGATAAAGTAGGTAGGCACTTACGTTCTTAAATTAAATTATATTATTTTTATTATTACTTCTAAATGTCAAAGATTCCTTTTCGTTGAATAATAACTACAAAATATGACCGGTAGAGCAGCTGTCAGAAAATACGTTATCAAGGGCAAAGCCAAGATGTCGCTTAGAGGGGGGGGGGCGAAGAAACGTCACCTTTAATTATTTATTGTTATATTCGTTTTTTTATTCATATTAGCATTGAATGTGACCGAAATTTGACTATTAGGCCATACGCTACAGACCATAGGCCATAGACCATGTTATTTAAGTAAAGTAAAAAGCAATGGTATTGCATCGACTCGGAATCGAACCCGGACTACCCGCGTGTCAGGTGAGTTTTCTGTCACTCTACCACCTACTCTTCTTGTAAACTTAACCTATGGTGTGTTTTCATCTGATATTAATAGTAAAATAATTTAAAGTAAAAGTAAAATTTATCTGTCAGCTGTCATAATGGCAACGTACAACTACACATAATTTTCATGTAGACATCCTAACGCTAATACTTTCGAATAATACAAGTTTCATTTCCCTTGTTTTCTAATAAAATCATAGAAAAATGTATATCATTACCAAGCAAAGAAGTTACAGATACGGTATTCTCTCCAGAGAGTGAATTAGCACCCAGGCCGACGGCGAGGATGGCAAACTTCTAGAAGAGAGTGTAATACCTTCTTACCAAAACCCTGCCCTATCAAAGTATTTTAACATCCTCCACGTGGAAATTGATACCCGATCTGGAGATGACGGTGGTAACCTCGCGGAGAGTCGTGAATGCCTTTCTTAGTAATGAGTAAATGTACCTTCTTTGTCTGAAGACAATGCTGCGCTTTTAGGGAGAGACATTGTACTTTCGGTAGGAGTATGATGAAACCTATTATCAGCAGTTTCTATAAAATTCTTTTATTCCTTGTATCTGTTTATCAAAATGAAAATAATCGTGGGAAACATCCAGTAGAGACGAAGTTTCTTAGGCTACTCGACAAATATTAATTTTAAATTTTGGTCAAGGCATCATCACTATCACAAGATTGTCAGTCCTAAGGCAAGTTGGACACGCACCTCCACTGTTTCTTAACACTGAACAATAATCCGATGTAGGTCTACTTCTACACTCCTTAACTTCTGCTTCCAATATGTCCTTTAATCTAACCCTTCATGCCTGAGAAGGTGTCCTACCAACCTATCTCGCCTATTTATTATTGACTTCCATAGAGCTCTTTGCTCTCCTACTACTTCTAATACCTCCTCGACCGACAAACAGCTAACATGCGCATTCGTAAGTGCTGCCCGCTTGCAAATGGCAATTCTAGAGGAGTCGGTTGCTAATAACAGGTTAGCCTCCTCCCTTTTTTAAAATGTAGTTTTAACTGTAGTTATATATATATTAATCAGATGTCAGACTAATCGATTCTACCTGATCAGCTCTGTCTCTCTTTCTCTCTCCCTCTCTCTCTCTCTGCAAGTAGTAGGTAAGAGGGAGAGGGATGTCTACTAACGCGTTTGATCTTTGGTCAGCGTTGCTAGACAAAGGGCCAAAGAATTAGGAGCAAGCTTAAAGATGAAGGGATTTTTATTTAATTTACAATATAATTTAATTTTTGTTCCAAATGAATTCTAGTTGTTTAATGGTTACTTGTACTTTGAGGAAATTAGTCTAAATTTTTCTGAATAATTAAAAAAGCTCTTATTTGCGCCAAATGGTTTTTCTGTTTAAATTTTTTCACCATAAGAATCTCCGGGGAAATAAGTGTAAGGAAATTTCGGCAAAAAACTAAGGAATAAGAAAAAATTAGACGTCTTGGGTCTAAAGCGTTAACACCAATTTTCTGTATGTTTTAGAGTAATCGATTATTTACTGGTGATTTTCATTTGTATTTAGATAACAAAGTGGAAATAGCTGATAGACTGAACCGTGAAGGATAGAATTATTTCTCAGAAAGACGAGAGATGACGGTAAATTGACGCGTTCGTTATTTTCAGAGAAGAAAAGAATTATTTCTGACAAAGACTAGAGATAACTATTTATAGTTAAAGCCTTCATTACTGTTAGGGAAGCATTTGGAAATTATTGTCGTTTCTACTGTATTTTATAAATCATACTTATTAATAGAAATAAGTACCAATTTTATCGTATGAAGACACTAAGTATTTCAATTTGTTGTCTACTCTTTTATGTCGCCCTGATAAGTGATAAATTGGAGATACTGTAATGAGGGCCTGAACCTGAAGCCTTTTTGATTGGACGATAGTAACCAAACAAACAAAATATACCTTTTTTGTTGGTATAAATAATAGTAGCGCACAATAAAAAAAAATTACAGGCATTTTGCTTAAACATGTTGATACTTAAACTTAATACTATTAAGGAAATCTAGAAAGTCGTTAAATTTAAATAAAACGTTTTATCTTCGATTATTGTCCTTGAAATGCTCAAACTCTATAGAATATTATTCCTTGACCAATTAGTCTGTTGTCATTTGTCATATAGATGCAAAAAAAAAAAATTTGATTGAGAATGAACTTCAGAAAAATTAAGACACTTGGTATCCATTACACCAACAACTTAAAAAAATAGGATTTGGTATAAATACGTTTTAAAGGAGTTGTCCCCATAGAACACAACGATACGAGAAAACGATTTTTATCAAATTTTGTGAATAAAGATACACACCTATTAATTATTATTAAAGTACCTGTGCAAAGACTACCTATGTCATTATCTTAATGCATTTGTCGTGCTGTTGAGTAAGCATTCCAGTTATCCTCGCCAAGGTATCAAAAATACGTGATATTAAATTCTCTCTATTATGTCCATTTATTAGATTATATTTGTTCAATCCCTTCTCGAAATTTATACAATTCTCTTAAGTAATTAATTCTTTTTGCTTGTACCTTATGGAAATGGTTATTTATTAGGTATGATCATTCCTGAATATTGCGGTTTGGGGGTATGGAAACTGTATCCTCTTCCCGTTGGAATTTAATTGACGTTCAGTACAAGTCCTCAATAAGCTATAATTATCTGTGAGAATGGTCGTATTTTTTTTCTTGTTTCCAGTTGGGACTGTAGTCACTTGCTGCATTTTAAACAAACCCTTGTTAAGTAAGGAATTGCTTCATGAGTAGTACAGACAAAGTAAAAAGAGGTAACCGAATAATAGTAAATGGTGAAACGGTTAGATCTATCACAACAATCGTCTTTGCATTCCTAAATTCCGGAGAATGTTGTAGAACAAACAGAATAGCTCAAAACCCCAACGCCAAAACACGACACTGTAGTTCTCCGAAGCACTTTTCGGTAACAAAGTTACCTTCTTCAGGGACTGAAAGTTGTTAAGGTTCAGTGAACATGACCCGAAGCCAACAAGGTAGATGTTCAATGGACCTTAACATCATCATCATAAACGTAATTAAACTAAACTAAATAGCGGAGATCCAGGGATGGGACCGTTGTCATTGTTAAGAACAATTTGTTTATTTTTATAAATGTATAAACTTTCAAAACTGTTTAGTAAACGATTATTCCTAACTTCTTTAACTAACTTAAGGTTATTAATATTAATATTATGTCCATCAGTAAGAATATGTTGGGCAACACTAGATTTTTCTTCTCTACCAAACCTAGCATGAGCTAGATGTTCTTTAAATCTGGTTTTGATTGAACGTCTAGTTTGTCCAATATATTTTTTACTACAGTCATTACAACTAATTTCATATATCCCCGACTTTTCTAAGAATGGAATTTTATCCTTAGGGTTACCAAGGAGAGTTTGAATGGAGTTGCCATTTGAACTGTAAGCAATCCGTAAACCAAGTTTTCGAAAAATACCCTCGAGTCCGCGAGTAAATCTTGGCTCGTATGGCATAGTAATAAACTTGGTTTTATTAGCATCTGTTTGAAAAGTCGTAGATCTTGAAATAAAATTCCTAAATTTTATCTTATTAATTAATTTATCAATAATGTTACAATTGTAACCATTGTCTTTTGCAATTTTCTTAATTGTACAGAGTTCCTTATTATATTTATTTTTACTAAGAGGGAAGCTAAGTAATCTGTGTACAAGGAAGTTAATGTCATGTTCACTGAACCTTAACAACCATCAGTATAAATTAGGATTAGTTCTCATTTAGGTTTAGTTTACTTCAGTCCCTGAAGAAGGTAACTTTGTTACCGAAAAGTGCTTCAGACAACTACAGTGTCGTGTTTTGGCGTTGGGGTTTTGAGCTATTCTGTTTGTTCTACAACAACCGCCAAAGTTTTTCCAATCTTCATATTCCGGAGAATGTTGAACTTTCTTTAAAGTCCGATGCTGGTGATGCTTAAATTCTGCTTGTCTCCATCTCTTTCCGATACACATTAATTGGTATAATGTTATTCCCTTTTCTTTATTAGTGTTCGCTGCAATTCCTACCTGTCATCTCTTTTCTATTTTTGCGATATTCCCTCCAACGTCTGTCGTCTGCGAAAGTAAGCGTTCTGTCAGCAACTGCTGTAGTCTAGTTAGTGACTTGAAAGAAGCAAGAAAATGTGACAGTTTTATTGCGAACTATGCCGATTTTGAACGTCCCAACTATGGGTGTGTTCCGAAATATAACCCAGCATACTGCCCAGTACTGATGACGTCGTGAATCGACGCCATACTGTTGATTCGTTCCGAAATATACTGGCCACTGCGTTGACGTCTAATTGACGCCATATTGAGAATAGTGTTTGTGCTCGTTTACAACAATTTTGCTCCAAAAGTTATTAACGTTTATTACAATAAAAAATTGTTCAATCTCTGAAGCACACACGCCCGTTTGATATACTGGTACGTCACACTTGTTTTTCTCCAGTACGATATGGCTGCACACAGAGGCGGATTAAATGTCGAGAGCGCTCTAGGCTAACACCTCATAGGCGCCCCTCTGGCGGTCATATATTTTGCAAAATACTTTTTTTTTATTAGGTACTTCCTTATTTTTTTTAGGTTTAAAAACTTCACTGCACGCCCCTTTTTAACCTTGCGCCTCTAGGCATATGCCTACTTTGCCTTATTGATAATCCGCCACTGGTTGCACATTAGTACAATATGGCGTTGATTCATGATATCATCAGCACTGGCCAGTATGCTGGGTTATATTTCGGAACACACCCTGTATATACGCATGAAAAACGGGAGGTTTGGGCCAAGATAGTTCCATACAGGAATAATCGATGAAATAACTGTTAATATGTTTTTATAACGGGAACCATGATGGTTCGAATAGTGTACGAATACGATAAAGCAAAATCTAAAGGTCGAAGTCGAATCTTAGAATAATAGCGGTTCATTTTATGAGTTCAGATCTAATTGAATACAGCAGTTCTTTTCTGTTTCCTCGATTGTTTTGTTCATTTTACCCTTTTATTGTTTCAAATGAAGTGTTATTTGTATTTAATATTTTCTGCAAAGTATTCGTTATTTTAGGTATACATCTCTTTATTCTGATCATACGATTGACTAATAAATATCGTTATTCCAATTTCACTCAATAGAGTAAGTCATAGCGAATAAATTGACTCTAAATTATGGACATACGTATGTATGGCTCATAATTCTCTTAAGGAGATATTTAATTAAATTGTCGAACATTTTTCCAAATATTCTTCTAAAAATCCCCAGACTTTGCACGAATTAAAAAATTAATATACTCTTAGGTATTTACACAGTTCTACTGAAATTCCTTCGAGGAAATGATAAGAATTCCGATTCATTACTTTCCTGCATTATACACGGGACCAACTGTATAAAAAGTTCTTCCCACATCATTCCCTATAAACCTGAAATTCTCAAAAATATTGACTAAGTTGAAGGTCAATCGGATAGTCTGGCGTATCTTGAGCCCAACGACAATACTGATCTTAGATATGTACGACCCAATTTTACGGATAAAATAAATAGAATACTTTGCAAATAAATGACTATAATAAATTGAATATGGTTATATACTTATAAATAAGGACATCAATATAGAATTTAAATAACATTATGTAGGTACTTTTGTCCAGAAAGAATATCAATTTAATAATAGTACCTAGTATTGAAAATTAGGTCCTTACAGACCCCTCTTTTCCATTGGGAGCTCTGGGCAAGTGCTCAGGGCCCCACGATCAACGGAGGCCCCCTATATAGTTCTTGCCAGATCCATACGCCAACCAAAAGCCGATAATTATTTTAAGAAAATTAATCAATAATTGCTGTTAGAATCTTTACTTGCATAATCGCTTTTGCATGCTATAAACGCGAGCATACCTAAATGTAGGTGATTCTTCAAACATTTATATATTCTGAAATTTTATTACTTCGAATCGCTCTCCAATGAGAAAAATACAGAATCTGACTACAAGGGCTTGTCTCAAAGAATAAGACTTAGAAGTTCGCGCCAGACATTCTTTGATGACTCTGCACTGATAGTCCAACTGAGTTGGGAAGATATATAAAAGTAGAAATACCTTACTTCCCATAAGTGATATCCCAAGCGTGCATCTAAAACAGCGATTGAGTTTGTATAAGGACATTGGTTATTGTTGACATTGTTTTTCGCTTGACTCCAAATCCCGAGACAAAGTTGCAAAGAATTTGCTGCTATGAAGATGTTATCGAGAAAGTGTTAGAAATAGAATGTCTGTATTTGGTAAACTATGTAATAGTATTCCAGAAGTTTTGATAAAAAACCGAATTGGAGACACATTTCCAATTGTAGAAATTGCATTAAGAATCTTTTTAAACATTATGGTAACTAACTGTAGTGGTGGACGCTTCTTCTTTAAACGGAAAAGAATAAAAAATAAGTTAAGAAGAACAATGCTTCAAGAAAGATTGATCAGTCGATAGAATGGGATATGCTCAAAGACAAAGATTTTGAACAACTGGTTGACGATTTTGCATATCTGTAAACCAGAAGAGTGTCTTTTCAAAAAACACAATTTTGCACCAACCTGAGGATGATAGAGTTACTTTTCCGAGTCATATTACATTATCTATTCATTTATTGTGAATATGTGACCCAAAAAATGCTAATGAAAACTAAATGGCTATTTTTAGCTAATCATAATCAGAAAAAGCAAGCAGCTATTACAATATATTAAAAATGAATTAATATACATGTAAGAATACAAATCATTGCTTTTGTGACCAACCCTGCGAGAAGACGTTCTTCCAAATAACTTTTCATTTATTGAAACATGAAGTCTTAAATACAAAATATATCGCAGCGTGTCATAGACAGTTCCATCAACCTAAACTATTTCGTAGTAAATCTCCATATTTCTAGTTATTAATTAGGTATCTTGTTTTATTGATTTTCAGTTATTAGTAAATAAGTATACCTAGGAACGGTAATACAGCCCAGTCTTCACCTATCTAAAAAGACAGTAGGTGACGTTTCAGTTTTGGGATATTCGCAAACACAAAATGGCGTCATTATTTAATTGTGCTAAAGCTTCTGTTTTCCTAAGTACCTATCTCGTTTACAATGTATCGTGCAAATTTGAACATAGTTGGAAAAAATTCAAATTTAATGCTACATTATAAACTGTTGAGCATAAATTCTAAGACGACAATCGCCATATAACTGTAACTACTAATCCAATGTAACTTACGACGCCATTTTGGGTTTACATTTTAGGGACATTCATGAACGGTTCCTTAAAAGGTCACTTACTAACTTATACTGTAAAATTTCACCCCTCCGAGCTAGTCCTCGGTCTATTCACTGTTCTCTGTTGTCAGATTAATTTGGCTCAGTACAAAGATTTAAAAAATACTTCATTTACCTACTTAGTAATGGATATGTGTAATGAAACCCAATTTTTAATTAATATTAGAATATCGCTAATAGGTAGGTACATTGCCATAAAACAATTCAACTTTTGACACTAATAATCTACTTCTTTATTTGCAGCAATAGTTTTAAAACGTTGTGATTTTAATTTAAGTTTGTTAATTTTCTATTTAATCCATTCTGGATGAGAGTGTGCTCTGTAATTTAATGTAAATGTAATACTCTTACTGTCTGTGATTCTATGTAAAAAGAAATATTATTACATTTCCTAATTATTATGTACAAGTGTCACTTCTTTTGAATAATAAATAGAAATAATTAATTCCTTAATTTTTTATTATGTTCATTTATGCTTGACAGAATTAATGCTATATTAATGCAAAAAATATTCAGACCATAAAGCAACCCAACTTCATTTTTTCATCAGAAATCATTTCTTAGATTAGTGGTAAATAACAACACCCTGTATTGTAGAAAACGCCAACTTCAGTTGGTAGTTCTAATTGATTGTCCTGGTAGACCTAATGTACACCAGAAACATATGATTTGTCAAAACAAACCCAAACGTCGTTGTAGAAGTTCTCAATTTGAGTGTTTCTTTCCATAAGTTCTGGTAGAAAATTCGCTGTTAATTTATAATAGTTACCTACATGGTGTTTTCTTAGCAATGACTGCAAATGAAGTGAGTGTCTGTGTTAAAAAAGAATCACTGGAGCACATTAGTTGTCCCTTTCGAGTCTCTTCTGGTGCAGATATTAATAAAAATAATTTGGAAGATAAGACTGTAAAATCTGAAGTAGATTTTGAGGATTGTCCTTTAAACAAGGAAATTATTGACGATGTAAGCAAGCTAATACATAATTTCACCTACAGAAGGGGACGGCGTAAAGACTCAAAAAAGGCTGAAAAACCATTTGTCTGTAAATTTTGCAATGAGAGTTTTGGTTATAAGAATGTTTTGCGAATCCATATTATTGGCATACACATGGAAAATAAGCCATACAACTGCGAAATATGCGGCAAAGGTTTTCCACAACGGTCGTACTTAGTAATACACATGCGGTCACATACTGGTGAAAAACCTTTTTCTTGTGAATTGTGCGGTAAGAGCTTTAGTATTCGCGGTATACTCAAGTCCCACATGCGAACTCATAGTGACGAGAAACCGTTTCAATGTACACAGTGTCCCAAAAACTATCGACATAATTCGGACCTTCTGAAGCATTATCGCGTTCATCTTGGAATTAAGCCCTACTCTTGTTATAAGTGCAATTCTAATTTTAATCATATGTCACACCTCAACAGACATTTACAAGCACAGTCCTGCGTTACACTTTACAAATGTGAAATTTGCGGTGAAAGGTTTAGGAGTGAGCATCAATTGGAGCAACATATAAGGTAAATTTTAATCAGAAGAACATTCTTTAAGGATAATGAAAGTTATGGTATCTGTTTTGTCTGTTTGTCTTTCCATCTTTTCGTCAGTCTACCTCTCCAACCTCCTAACCTTTCAAAGGTGGGGAGGAATGGTAGTTGCTTAGAAGGAGAAGAAAATTGATGGTCAAAAATGACGTTTTAGAACGCGATACGACAATTTAAACCACCAATTTCATTCTCCTTCCTAGCATAGAAGCTGTAGCCACCGTGAGTTTCTGGTAGAGTGCCGCGAAGAAATCTATCGAGATACGTTCACGAAAATGTCATAAAACGAGCTAAAACGTCGTTCTAGATCATCCGTTTCCTAATCCTCCTAAGCATAGAGTTACTGTACTACCGCGAGTTTTGGTGGATTAATGCCCAGAAACCTATCGAGATAGGTTCATATAACGTGCTTAAACGTCGTTTTAAACCACCCATTTCCTCCTCCATCCAAGAATAGAGTTTGTATCTACCGCGAGTTTTCGGTTTATGGTAACGGTCTGTCCGTTTGTCTTTTCATCCTTTCGTCAGTCTACCTCTGGAACCTCCCAACCTTTCAAAGGTCATTAGCAAATTACCTCCGTAAACAAGGGGAACGAAGGAGGAGAAGAAAATTGATGGTCTAAAATTTCGTTTTAGTACGTGATACGACGTTTTAAAACCATCCACTTCATTCTCCTTCCAAGCATAGAAACTATAGCCATCGTAAGTTTCTGGTGGACTACCGCTGAGAAATACATCGAGATACGTTCACGAAAATGTCATAAAACCTCCTATCACATGCTAAAACTTTGCTCTAGACCATTCGTTTCCTAATCCTGCCAAGCATAGAGGCTGTAACTGCTGCGAATTTTGGTGGACTATTGCCCAGAAACCCATCGAGATACGTTAATATAACGTGTTTAAACGTCGTTTTAGACCATCCATTTCCTTCTCCTTCCAAAAATAGAGAATGCATCTACCGAGAGTTTTCGGTGGACTACCGCCAAGAAACCCATGGTTTCCTATCCCCTAACATTGTCTCCTCTTCTTTAAAATCTTCTTCAGGCGGCTTAGCCTACCCCTATCTTCATTTACCAACTCATACCATTCTTATCACGTCTCACCATTCTCATATCCTCATAACACGTGCTTCAAGTTCTCTTCCACTTTTTCACAAATCCTACATCTTCTATCCTCTTCCCTTTTCCAAAAATTACATCCTCTACTCTCATTTCCTGTTCTAAATTTTACAATTACACTTATTTTCCTCCCTCCTTCCAAATGCTTTGGTACCCAACCCCTTTGTCAGTTCCTCTTCATACCCATTGTATATCTAGACCTCTCTATTTTTCTTGAATCCTCTGATCTCATTATTTACCTGCTTCTGTTCCTCACTCATTTCTCTACTTTTGTCAATTCTTCCTCAATATTTCCTTCCTCATTTCCCCTTCTTCCAGTCTCTCCAACCTCTTCTCTGCCCTTTTTATTGCTTTCTCCCACATCTTCCCACTTTTCGTTTTCCTTTTTATCACATAATCTGGTGTACCTCTTTCCAATTTGAATACCCACTTTATATACCTTTTGAGTAACACCTTGCTCCTCACTATCACCTTAAGTTACATTATTCACCTACCCCAATGTTCTTGTACAATTTTTAACCCAAACTTCATGGCCTTGTTTATTATTACCACTATTAACCCATTATTTACCTATGCAACAACCCGATCCACATGTCACAATTTCATAGAACATCTCAAACTCGAATAATTACTCATATGTTTAAATGCGGAGGTTGAAAATGTGATCTACCGTGATACACAGGATAGAGATTTAGGCAGAACAGCATACATTAAAAGCAAACGGGGTGAATTATAAATGCTTCGTGGTAACATCCTAATGCACTAAAGTAAGAGCCCAAAATCATATCCGTTGACCCAGCCATTACTTTGCAATAAAAAAACCTATCGTATCTGTCTACTCAGTTTTTATAACAATAACTTTACGAACGTAGACAGCTTTAACATAAAAAAAAGTAAAATTAATCAGCGAACAGTAACTAAGAACATTCCGTAAATCGTTGGATAAGGTTTTCCCCCTACCATGATGATAAGCTAAGCACTCATAATCAGTTACAAGTCTTTTAGTCAATGAGTATCAAGGTTTTGATGTATTGGGCTAAATTAAATGGTCTGAAAAATGTTTTTTTTGAGAAAGACTGCTTTGTCTATTTTTTTCTGTATGTTACGTGTGTCAGTGTCAATAGAAACCCTATGAAACTTACTAAATGAAAGTTGTATAAGTCGCTAAACATTGTTTTGTTTCTATTTGGCAGTTGGTTTCTAAATATTTATACACTGGGCCAAATGGGCTCTATGGGCTCTAAGGTAATATTATGTGGTGAAGTCGTTCAATATTTGAAACTTCCTGAGTGCGTGCTTCGCCTTAACATAGCTGTGGGATGGGATGTGGGATCTAATTTCGATAAAAGAACCGAGTGAGGAACAGTTAGGAACCTAACTACGTTTCTTCAATTGTTTTACTATACATATCTTAAAGATTAAAAAAAAAAGTGGAAAAATGTGGGAAGGATTTGTAGGGAAGACATCATAACATTTTTATTACGTAGAACGATTATTAGTTGCACATTAAAACCATCATCTAATAATATAGGTTTTCTATCATCTTCAGTAACACAGCAAACATAACTATGTGATTTTTATGGTGTCATTTCTTGTAGGTATCACAATGGTCATCGTCCATACAAGTGCACCTTCTGTAACAAAGATTTCACTTCAAGTGCTCATCTCACACGTCACTTGGGCTCACACACTAACGTGCGTCCGTTCACATGTAACGTTTGCGGCAAAGGTTTCCGAGAAAATCACAATCTAAAGAGTCACGCGTTGATCCACACCGACAGCAGACCGTATGCGTGTGACGTGTGTCAAAAGACATTCCGACATAAACCCGATCTTACGGTCCACGTGCGTACGCATACGGGCGAGAAACCTTACAAGTGTCTGGCGTGCGATAAGTCGTTCGCGAGTGGGAACAGCCTCAGGAGACACGTACGCACTCACACAGGCGAAAAACCATATGAATGCGAGGTCTGTTCGAAAGCGTTTGTTGATAATGGACACATGAAAAGACATTTGTTGACCCATTACAATAAAAAACAGTGAAAAATATAGGTATCTCGTGAAGTACAAAATTGAGGTTATGATATACCTTCAATTTCAGGTAATTGTCCAGAATTCGCTCCAAAAATTTTTTCATCAATTTCAGATCACTCTACATAATAGAATTAGATATCAGAAGGTGGGGGAGACACTTTTTTATTACTTCATAAATAAAAAAAAAATTCACAGTTCTAAACTTCAGGTACGGGAAGAGATAGGTAAGGAGATCAAGGGCGAAAGGGAGGGAATGTTTAAAGTTACACAAGCTTTTAATCTCTTTATCTTACTAATTAAAAAAAAATGTGTCTCCCCGCCTCAAATATAATTATTGAACCCTCAGAAATAAATGAAAAATTTTTTGTAGCGATTTTGATCTGGAGCTCCAATTCTAGGAATTGTATGAAATTCCGATATTTTACTAGGAAATGCATAAAACTAATGCTTTCTGTGAATAAAATACTCTAACATCGATGGCATTAAATAAACTCCTATCTGTCATTAATCTACCTAACTAAACAATGACATCACCAATGCAGGTAATTATCCAGAATTAAGGCAATTTTGAAAAATTATCATTAAAAAAAAACTTTTTTTAATTTATATTGCCATAAAAAATTGTCTCCTCCACCTTCTA
>NW_020438923.1:64109-101538 GCF_000699045.2 Agrilus planipennis
TTTTGTTAATTGTAGGTACTTATTAGTTGTTTACACACATGAATTAGTTAATTTGATTTAAAGGTTTAATGAAATATTTGTTTTATTTATTGTTATTATTTTTATTAGAATGTATATTTAGTAATACTGATTTGTTGGTTTGTTTTTCTTGCTAGGCTAATCGTACTTTCTAAAAACGAGTTTTATTGAAATGTTATTTAAAGCTAGAATATTGCCGGTATAAATCAAATGATATGAATTAAAATTATATTTGGAATTATTTATTTCTAGTTGTTTTGTTTTTGAATCAAAATATACACATGTTTGTCGTGATATGATTTAATGTAATAAAATATTTTTGTCAACTTTTTTATATAATTTCTAATTAATTATGTCATTATAAAGCCATAATTAAAAACAACGAGTTTGTATCGTAAATACTTCTTGTACTCACATTGATTGTACAACTATTGAGAGATTAATGGCCATTTGCATCGTTGATAAACAAAGATGTACTAGAAAAGTGCTGATTAAACTTAAACATAAGCCTCATTGCTTTATCCTCAATTCGTTTGCACTGTGCGCTGCGTACCAATTCAGAATTAAGTACTGTTTAGTTAAGAACAACGGCAAAAGTTAGTGATTTATAGGGATTTTGTGAGGTTAAGATTTCACGTTGAGCGCCGCAATGGATCCCCAAAAATTGGGTTATGCGGGTCAGTATATTAAAGTTAGAAATGTCGATGGATGAATTTCTTTTTGGTGAAAAAATGGATGACAATTTAAAACATAAAAATAAAAACATTGAAAGTTCCCCTAATATAAGGAGACCCAGAATGCAATATCTCCAAAGCAAAATGCCCAGAACAGTAACTGAGACCATTGAAAATTTAATTGCTTAAAATCTCATTACGTACTTCCTCAGAGGAAGAGGATAAGAAGATGACTCTGACACCTGAGGTAATATATCTGTAACTTGGAGAAATATAGATGGTCAGAGTCTAAAAAGTATATCTTTTAGTATCCAAAATGACTTTTTGCTATGCATGATAAACAGCCTTTTGCATTCTTCGAGCTCATCCTAAATGATGAAATTTTGGAGATATGTCCGTCAGAATGTGAATAAAGGTGGTTCCAGTCCAAAGGCGGGGATTCATAAGTGGGTAGACATTGATACAGAAGAAATAAAGTCACTGTTACGAGTGTTCGTTTTTAAGTTCGCGGAATGCGTAGCTAGGTCATTTGTGAGGGTACTTACTCGAGTCATTACGAATAAAGCGACTCATTATTAGTATAAATACTAAGTTTTATTGTAATTAGGTCAGTAGTCTTTAAACTATCGTTGACGAAACAAGTTAGTCGGGAACAAATTATGAAATATGGAGAAAATCGAGTACCACGCTGTTATAAAGTTCCTTACCAAGCAAAGAAAATTAGTTCAAACCATACAGGAAGAGATGTTATCCGTTTCAGGGACTCTTGTTCAGGTGAAACCATGGTTTGCAAGTGGTATACCCTCTTTAAGCAAGTCAGGGACTCATTTGAAGACGACCAATGGTCAGGCCAGCCGATCGACGTGACCACTCCGGGAATCATTCAAAAAGTCGAAAAATTAATATTGGAAGATGCCTCACTTAAGAAGAAATAGCTCGCAGAAATGGTGAAAGTATCAAATACAACCATTTTTAAAATTCTTCACATGAATAAAGTCAGCGCAAGATGGGTCCCGAGAATGCTCACTCCGCCTCAAAAACGACAGCGTGTGAAGTATTTTCGCGCGTTTTGGACTTCTGTAATGAAGATAAAGATGGAGTAATGACTCGAATTGTTACGGGGGACAAAATAGGCACACCACCACCCAAGAAGTTTAAGGTGTCACAACAGTCGGCTGGGAAAATCATGGCGACAGTCTTTTGGGAATCAGAAGTATCCTGTTGACCGATATTAAGGATAAAAGTATCTCCTTAACCGGAGAATACTATGCTTCATTCCTGGAGCAGTTAAAAGAAGCAGTTAAATAAAAAAGAAGAGGAAAATTGACCAAAGGTGTCCTCCTGCACGACAACGCACCTGTTCACAAGCGCCGTGTTGCGATGGCTGCCTTGCAGAAATTTTGGCTCACCCACCCTACAGTCCTGACCTAGCTCCCAGCTTCGTAAGAAGACTTTTCAAGCGACAAAGAAGTGAAAAATGCAGTTTCGGTATATTTTTCAGACAAAGACAAAACATTTTATTTCGAAGGTATACTTAAGTCAATTGAAAGATCGGAAATATGTGTAAGGGTAGCAGGTGAATATATTGAAAAGGAAAAATAAATTTTCTTTTCACTTCTTACCTCACATTTCGCTAACTTCAAAACGCTTCCTCATANAAAAATTTTGAATGATAATTTTTCAAAATTGTCCCAATTATAGATAATTACCTGCATTGGTAACGTCATTGTTTGGTTAGGTAATGACAGATTGGAGTTTATTTAGGGTGTGTTCCGAAATATAACCCAACATACTGGCCAGTGCTGATGACGTCATAAATCGACGCCATATTGTACTGGTGTGCCACCATGTAGTAGTATATCAAACGGACGTGTGTGCATCAGACTTTGAGGAATTTTTTATTTTAAGAAACTTTAATAACTTTTAGAGCAAAATTATTGTAAACGAGCACAAACACTATTGTCAATATGGCGTCAATTTGACATCAATGCACTGGCCAGTATATTTCGGAACGAATCAACAGTATGGCGTCGATTCATTACGTCATCAGCACTGGTCAGTATCCTGGGTTATATTTCGGAACACACCCTTAATGCTCCTGCTGTTATGTCAGAGTATTTTATTCACAGAAAGCATTAGTTTTATACATTTCCGAGTACAATATCGGAATTTCATACAATTTCTAGAATTGGGGCTCCAGACCAAAATCGCTTCAAAAATTTTTTCATCGATTTCTGAGAGTTCAATTATTATATTTGAGGCGGGAGAGACACAGTTTTTTTTTATTACAGCATACATCATAGGGTATATGGTGTATGTATAGCAGTTTCTTCTTTAAATATTAATAAAAGAATTTTATGCAGTGACAATAGGGAGATGAGGATATATTAAAAGCTTGTATCACTTTTAACAGCCCCCCTTCCGCCCATCTCTTTCTCTACCTACAGTTTAGAACTGTGATTTGAATTTTGAAAAATCAACATTCAAAAAATTTTTTTTTTATTTATGAAGTCATAAAGAACTGTCTCCCCCGCCTTCTAATATCTAATTCTAAATTCTACAATTTTTGGAGCGATTTTGGTCTGGAGACCCAATTCTGAATAATTATCCAATTTCACAAAAGATATTAGGTGTCGAATGCCATCCTGTATTTTTATTTTTTTTGTTTGCAAATGTTACCTGTGCCAATGTTGACGATCCATTTAAAGGTTTTGGCAACAAATAATAATAGATATGCTAAGGGAGAACTAGAACAGAAAATACGCGTTTAATTTAAATCTTTAAATATGCAAAGTTTCGCCAGTATTAGTTTGATTTTGTCAAATTTTTGAGTGTAACACTTATTTAAGTTCAACTTTTTGCTCTGATTATCCCTTAACCTATAAGATCTATTTGTCAATAGTAAGATTGTTTCGACAAAAACAATGTGGTTTTTGTTAATTGTAGGTACTTATTAGTTGTTTACACACATGAATTAGTTAATTTGATTTAAAGGTTTAATGAAATATTTGTTTTATTTATTGTTATTATTTTTATTAGAATGTATATTTAGTAATACTGATTTGTTGGTTTGTTTTTCTTGCTAGGCTAATCGTACTTTCTAAAAACGAGTTTTATTGAAATGTTATTTAAGACTGCTTTGTCTATTTTTTTCTGTATGTTACGTGTGTCAGTGTCAATAGAAACCCTATGAAACTTACTAAATGAAAGTTGTATAAGTCGCTAAACATTGTTTTGTTTCTATTTGGCAGTTGGTTTCTAAATATTTATACACTGGGCCAAATGGGCTCTATGGGCTCTAAGGTAATATTATGTGGTGAAGTCGTTCAATATTTGAAACTTCCTGAGTGCGTGCTTCGCCTTAACATAGCTGTGGGATGGGATGTGGGATCTAATTTCGATAAAAGAACCGAGTGAGGAACAGTTAGGAACCTAACTACGTTTCTTCAATTGTTTTACTATACATATCTTAAAGATTAAAAAAAAAAGTGGAAAAATGTGGGAAGGATTTGTAGGGAAGACATCATAACATTTTTATTACGTAGAACGATTATTAGTTGCACATTAAAACCATCATCTAATAATATAGGTTTTCTATCATCTTCAGTAACACAGCAAACATAACTATGTGATTTTTATGGTGTCATTTCTTGTAGGTATCACAATGGTCATCGTCCATACAAGTGCACCTTCTGTAACAAAGATTTCACTTCAAGTGCTCATCTCACACGTCACTTGGGCTCACACACTAACGTGCGTCCGTTCACATGTAACGTTTGCGGCAAAGGTTTCCGAGAAAATCACAATCTAAAGAGTCACGCGTTGATCCACACCGACAGCAGACCGTATGCGTGTGACGTGTGTCAAAAGACATTCCGACATAAACCCGATCTTACGGTCCACGTGCGTACGCATACGGGCGAGAAACCTTACAAGTGTCTGGCGTGCGATAAGTCGTTCGCGAGTGGGAACAGCCTCAGGAGACACGTACGCACTCACACAGGCGAAAAACCATATGAATGCGAGGTCTGTTCGAAAGCGTTTGTTGATAATGGACACATGAAAAGACATTTGTTGACCCATTACAATAAAAAACAGTGAAAAATATAGGTATCTCGTGAAGTACAAAATTGAGGTTATGATATACCTTCAATTTCAGGTAATTGTCCAGAATTCGCTCCAAAAATTTTTTCATCAATTTCAGATCACTCTACATAATAGAATTAGATATCAGAAGGTGGGGGAGACACTTTTTTATTACTTCATAAATAAAAAAAAAATTTTTNGAGTCATTACGAATAAAGCGACTCATTATTAGTATAAATACTAAGTTTTATTGTAATTAGGTCAGTAGTCTTTAAACTATCGTTGACGAAACAAGTTAGTCGGGAACAAATTATGAAATATGGAGAAAATCGAGTACCACGCTGTTATAAAGTTCCTTACCAAGCAAAGAAAATTAGTTCAAACCATACAGGAAGAGATGTTATCCGTTTCAGGGACTCTTGTTCAGGTGAAACCATGGTTTGCAAGTGGTATACCCTCTTTAAGCAAGTCAGGGACTCATTTGAAGACGACCAATGGTCAGGCCAGCCGATCGACGTGACCACTCCGGGAATCATTCAAAAAGTCGAAAAATTAATATTGGAAGATGCCTCACTTAAGAAGAAATAGCTCGCAGAAATGGTGAAAGTATCAAATACAACCATTTTTAAAATTCTTCACATGAATAAAGTCAGCGCAAGATGGGTCCCGAGAATGCTCACTCCGCCTCAAAAACGACAGCGTGTGAAGTATTTTCGCGCGTTTTGGACTTCTGTAATGAAGATAAAGATGGAGTAATGACTCGAATTGTTACGGGGGACAAAATAGGCACACCACCACCCAAGAAGTTTAAGGTGTCACAACAGTCGGCTGGGAAAATCATGGCGACAGTCTTTTGGGAATCAGAAGTATCCTGTTGACCGATATTAAGGATAAAAGTATCTCCTTAACCGGAGAATACTATGCTTCATTCCTGGAGCAGTTAAAAGAAGCAGTTAAATAAAAAAGAAGAGGAAAATTGACCAAAGGTGTCCTCCTGCACGACAACGCACCTGTTCACAAGCGCCGTGTTGCGATGGCTGCCTTGCAGAAATTTTGGCTCACCCACCCTACAGTCCTGACCTAGCTCCCAGCTTCGTAAGAAGACTTTTCAAGCGACAAAGAAGTGAAAAATGCAGTTTCGGTATATTTTTCAGACAAAGACAAAACATTTTATTTCGAAGGTATACTTAAGTCAATTGAAAGATCGGAAATATGTGTAAGGGTAGCAGGTGAATATATTGAAAAGGAAAAATAAATTTTCTTTTCACTTCTTACCTCACATTTCGCTAACTTCAAAACGCTTCCTCATATGATAAACAGCCCTTTGAATTCTTGGACCTCGACCTGAATGATGAAATTTTGGAGGTGGTAGTAAGGAAAACTAACTGATATGGCCGTCAGAACTTGAATAAAGATGGTTCTAGTCCAAAGGCGAGAATTCAGAAGTGGGTAGACACTGATAGAGAAGAAATGAAATCACTGTTAACTATTCTTTTATGAATGGAATTGAAACAAGTATCTACCCACTTTAGGCTTCGAAAAGAATTGTGCATTGATGAAACGACAGGGACAGTTGTCTTTTAGGGTGGATGAAAAATGGTATCTTTATTATTAATTTTATGAAAATATGTTTCAAGTAAAAATTTTATCAAATGAACCCACTCATACTCTAAGAATAT
Organism: Agrilus planipennis; assembly: GCF_000699045.2. Taxonomy (NCBI): domain Eukaryota; kingdom Metazoa; phylum Arthropoda; class Insecta; order Coleoptera; family Buprestidae; genus Agrilus; species Agrilus planipennis. The sequence continues at coordinate 70,567 of NW_020438923.1, forward strand.
GTATTTTCGATTATACAGGGTGTATACCATTTCGCCTGGACGCCACTTAACTTCTTTTTTTCAAAGTGAACACCCTGCATATTACTGCATTTTTACATTCTTCGTTGAAAATAAAGGTTATTTTGATAACCAAAGGATAGACGTTTTGTCCAAAATGAGTGATTTCTCTTGAACTATGTTAATTGATACGGTTTTAGTTCTCGATGAATGTGATAAAAACTATTTGCATATGCAAGTAGAACCTATAAAGCACAAATTCCAGAGCGGCAGTGACACCCACAGAAGGTTACATTTCTTAATTTACTGAACTGGATCAGTAGAGTACCTGAAACGTGAAAGAAACAAAACTGTTTTAATGAAGAAAATGAGTTCTCCGTATTGACCTAAATCAGAGAGAACCCTTATGCGAGTAGAAGAAAATTCAAAAGAAACTACAACCTCTGCAAGAAAAAAACATTGGGACATAGCTGTAAGTTGCACTTTAGTTGGAAGAATTCTACACAAATACAAGTTTAACTACTACCATATGCATCTGCACCAAGAATTACATCCCGGAGATTTCCGCAATCGAATAAACTTTTGCAGTGAATGCAAGCGAAACTTACTACTACAGATGGTGTTTACCGCGCCATTTGTGGGATTTTGTAAAACGCGCTGTTAAGACAACAGGTAAAATTGGTCTGTGTTCTGTCGAAACTGTCCGCGTCGCGCTGATGAGATCCAACAAGATCGAAATCGCGATCCGTGTCTGACAGTTTCGACAGAATACAGACCACTTCGAATTTCTTTTATTCGATTTTGTTAGTTTGTCTATTGAAAGAGAAATGACAAATTTGGGAAACAAATACCTCGAAAATCAAACCCGTGAGGTTATTATTTATATATATTTCATTCAAATGACGAGAATAAAATCACGCGGTGGTAAATACAGAAACTTCAACGGTTAATGGTGTATCCTTAAAAAGCGTTGAAAGAATTGAAAAGGAAGTAACAGACGCAGAAACTTCTGTTCTTGAAGAGCACGTGTGCTTCTTATGCTGCTGAACGTGATATGGTTAAGCTCAGAACAACGTTCCTTTATTTATTACTTTGGTGCAAACGGGAATGAGACGTTAACATTCCGTGAAGCCGATGCTGCCATTTAGGAATTTTGTTTATAAGAAGTATTTACTTTAAAGTGGAACGTAATTTACTTAGTCAATATATAAAACGTGTATAATAAGCGATTGTGCATCTCTTTTAATGTTTAACGACGTTTATTTTTTGTTAAATTATTCCAATATATTGCTTATGTTGTCTACTACTTGATCGTGATATATATACATTTAGTAAAAATAAATGATATAATAAAACATTTGTTTTTTACTTTAACTACTATGATCATTGAATTGTCCCCTAATTTTGCACCCTTAGAGGTGGAAAATAATCTTCAAATTGAAATGGAACCAATCTTGAGAGCTAGCTCATACAATAAAAAAACAATTAAAATCAGTTCACCGACGTCAACTGTATCCTTGTCCAGAGATCAGCAAATCGTAACTCTTTCAAGAGACAATTGCGGCTCTTCATGCTCCTTTAAAAAAAATGAAAGCTAAAGCAGAAGGGATGGTATACCTAAAATAGGAAGAGTGTATATATAAGACCCCCACCCTTTTTATTTAATTACCACTTCTTTATCCGATAGAAATTGGAAAGAAAACGTAAAAGTCGAATTAAAAATTCGTGGCTCTTTAAAATTCATGAAACAATATTTTTATTGCGAACGGCTCTTCTAGATTAAAAGTTTACCCAGTCATTGTACGAATGGTAAAATGATGAAAATCGATAACGATAAACAGTAGGTGGGGTATGTGCGGCAGAAAAAATAAACGTAAGATTTTTTGCTTCGTGCTAGCTGGTATATTACATAACCTAAAACATAAAGGTAAGTGCTATACCTATACTATACTTCGTTTAGTTTCTCGCTAGCGATGTGACCTTTAGTTTGACCGCTGCAAAGTAGAAAAGAACAGCACTAGGCCAGAAAAGAAAGGAGACAACTCTCGGCCAAAATCTTAACCGGCGGGGAGCGTATAATCCGTAAAGTGCTGCACGGAAAAATTGACCATTTTATCCACTAAAATTGCATTGCTCAAATGTGCTGTTATTAGTACCAATTACTACTGATAATATCAATAAGATGTTTATTTATATTTGAAGACATATTAAAGGCTTTAACGGTTGTTTTCGACTCGCACTACTATTCATGATTGAACATAACTTTTGGTAGGTACTGTATGAAAAAGTATGTTTAATGAACAGGAGTCGAGAGTATAATGAGCTTTTTGGAAACATTGGAAGGGGCACATCGCTAGAGAAAGTAAATGAAGTATACCTACTAATTTTACAACAGACCTCTGTTTCTGCAATTACGGAAGTTTCGCGTACATGTTCACATCCGCTTCTGCGTTTGGTTCCACATTGTTATAACGGAAGCTCATCGGAACCTAACAAAATCTTATTTCTCATCTTTTTGAAAACCAATACATCGGGAACAATAAAACAAGTCGTAAAACTTTATCTGTTGGCTAAAATTGGCCGTTTTCAAAACATAATTTAAATGGAATTGCTCGTTGCAATGCTGCATGTTGTGCAGTAGAAGATACAACGGAAATGTCATAACGAAAGCAGAAGCGGAAACAGAAGTACATAGTAAATTTTTGCGGAAGAGGAAGTGTAATGATTTTAGGTAACTCTTTAATGCAATAGTCGTACGCCCTTTTCGCGAATATATTGTTACAAATTATAGCACTTGCATCGTTAATATCAATAAAATAATCCCAAATTTGGCTTCAACATAGCACTTTTACTTAAAATTTGCACCACTCAACAAACACTGTACAAAATAAATAAACGGTATAACTGTTAACGGTATAATTATTAGAACTGGTTAAGGTGTGGCTGAAAGTCCTGGACGTTTTTCGATAAAAGTAGGAAACGAATATAAGAATAAAATTTGGAAAATATCAACAATACTAGGAAATATATTTTGGCCCTAAATTATATTAAAGTTATTTGGACAGGAACAATATTATTATTAACAAAATTCTGCCTGCTATAACACTGCATTGACGCTAATACATGCATAAATATAACGGTTGTTAAATAATAATACGTTCACAATGTTACAGAGGGGTCGCTGTAAGCTGGCGCAGGTACCTGCACAACATGCAACTTTGCAACGAGCAATTCCATTTAAATTGTTTTGAAAACGGTCAAGTTCAGCCAACAGACAAAAATAGTAAATTTTTACGACTTGCTTTATTGTTCCGATGTACTGATTTTCAAAAAGATAAGAATTTGTTGAGTTCCGATATGCTTCCGTTATAAAAATGCAGAACCAAATGCAGAAGCGGATGTGAGAATGTATGCGGAACTTCCGTAATTGCGGAAGCGGAGACAGAGTCTGTTAGAGATAACTGATAGCGCGTTCTGTTTTTCTAAGGGTTTATAAAAAGTGAGTAGTCGAACTTTCACGGAGGATTCTCGTTTGGTGTTATTCGATGAAATACCAGGAAAGTGGATGAAGGAGATGATCGTGATTAAGGTAGTTTACGTAAAAATGTGTAACTGGACAGGATTTTGGAAAGGGCCACTTTCTGTAATTAGGTGAGAGCGTGAAGTTTCGAATAACACCAACTGAGAGAGAGTACACAATAGGATAGGTTCGAAGAGGATTTGTAAAGAATTTAAAAAGAATAGACGAGTCTGAAAGCAAAAAGCTATAAATTAAAAATACATAAAAGAAAAGTGAAATCTCAAAATTACGAAAAGAGCACTATTGAGAAGGGTTGATAAAAGAACAGTTTAGACGTAAGTTAGTGAAAATGAAAATAGAGATGTTTAACAAAAATAAAAAAAGGGTAGATAAGAAGTAAAAGTTTGAAAGCGAAGATTCATGATAGAATTAGATACGGAAGATAAAAGTATACACAGAAAGACAAACATATTCGGAAAACAAAAATGCACGTATACAATAAATTAAATATGGAACATAAGAATACAAAATTTACAGAACACAAAATATACAAGACTGACAGGGGCGAGTGTGGCAATAAACGCCACACTAGGTACCATCAGCATATCAAGTTCAATTCTTACCATATTTTAATAAGTATTTCCTCATCATATACATCTCTTTCTTTTTGAAGTGAAACTTCTTTGGGCTCGATGGGAGTAAAATCTCAAGGCCATGAAACGACACGTTCTGCAACGTTTTGTCTCGTGACGCGATAGGCTATGAGAATAGAAAGGCGCGCATGCGCATATCGGTATTACAGTCAGCTGTTGTTGACCGGCATGTCATATATTATTGTGTATATTCACTACACTAAATTAATTTTTTGCTTATATCTGTGCAGTTATATTACAGTAAGTGTATTACAGTAAACATTTATTTAACAACAATTAATATTTATTCAAGAGTGAGTATTATTGTGTATTAATTCTAATTCCTTGTAGTTATTGATAGTTTACGGTTTCTTAAGCACATGGAAAAATAAACGGAAGCGAAAAAAAATTGTTTTGTTATTGAATTACATAAAAACGTATTAAAGTTGTTGAACTTAAGATAAAATATGCTGGAAAACATAAATCCTGAAAATTCTCGTAGTCTCTCTTTCACAAATCATTACTTATTCATTATAAAGGTATAGAGATCGCCAAAGAAATTTCACTTCTTTCACGTGTACTGAGTTGCACCTGCTTTTTTACTTTACTTTCGTTTTAAATCTTTTATGATGGCATTGAGAATAAAAATGAATTCTTTTTGTGTAAGTAGGTATTGAAATTTTTTGTCAAACATCGTACGTTTAACATAGTTGTCAAAATTATTCTTTGATAATCATTTTCCGCGCAAAAATGTTAGAATTACTTGAAAAATCTCTACGTTCCGTTTCTCTTTACGCGCCCGTCGGTTATATTAGTCAGACATGCAATTCGATGTTCTCAGTAACATTCATAAACGAAAAAACGGACACTCCCCACAACTTCTTCCCGAACATGCAAAATTGCGTTCAGAGGAGCCAACCCCAACATCCGCAAAAGAAAGGGGAGGATTTCCTAAAAATTGCATCCAATGTTGTCCATGATTTTTTCAATCATGACACGTACACAGTAAGTTACTTGTAGTTTAATTTTAACATCCCATACTACTATGACATACTGTTTTCTTCACGTAGGTGCATATTTGCATATTTAAAATGATTTCCAATTATTTATTAAAGTTTAATCTATACATCGAAGACGTGATCAACATCATTAAGGACAGTACAGCTATAGGGGTAGATATCCAGGGGAAAAAGATTAGTATGCTTAGATTTGCAGATGATATAGCCGTATTAGCATCCAGCAAGGAAGAGTTAGAGATAGCTTTAAATAAAATGGAAGCGGTATTGACAAATAGTACTGTATGAAAATAAATAAAAATAAAACAAAAATACTGGTATGCAAGAGAAGGAAAAGTAGGGAAAGAGCGAATATAAAGATAGGAGACGAAAAATTAGAAGAAGTGGCCGATTTTAGGTATCTAAGAAGTCAAATAAGTCAGGACGGAAGGAGTAGTAAGGATATAAAACAGAGGATAGCGCAGGGTCGAGTCGCCTTCAATAAAAAGAAGTCACTTCTATGTTCGCGAACGGTTAATTTAGAAATTCGAAAAGGTTGTTAAAGGTGTATGTTTGGATCATGAGGCTGTACGGGTGCGAGACATGGACAGTGGGCGCGGCGGAAAAGAAAAGGTTAGAAGCGTTTGAAATGTGGTGTTAAAGTAAAATAGTAAGAGAACAGAGGACTATATGGAAGTCAATAAGAAATAGGCGTGATAGGTTAGTAGGACACCTTCTCAGGCATGAAGGTTTTAAGGAAATGCGAAGATTAGCTCAGGATAGGAAAGAATGGAGGTACGTGTTCAACCAGACTGATGATGATGATGATTTATTAAATTCATTGCGTATGGCTAACGTACTTAATGTTGTAGCGCCAGGTTTTATGGCACCTGTCACTAAAGCGCACTACTTAAGTAGCACAACTTGCCTATACACTAGAACTTTTCCTTTTGAAGTTAAATACACTAATCTGGGTCAAAAATTGTTATAACTTCGCAAGGGTGAGGGGGCAAAGTGTGAAAACGTGAGCTACCGCTTACCGTTCCGAGACATGAGGAATTTTGTCCTCAAAGGTTCTTTCTGTAAAACCAGCCACTAATGCTGGTGGGTGGGCAGTCCCTCCAGACTTCGCCGGAAGGTAGAGCGGAAGGCCCTCTTCAGCCTCCTATCAGAAATCGTGGAAATGGCTGAGTGGAGGTGCGGGTGAGAAAGATGATACGGACGAAATGAAGACAGAGAAGAATGACAGATTATCTGTGGAATATTGCTGCCCCAGCATTTGCCTAAGTGATCCAAGAAAACCACAGAAAAATTTGGACGAAGGCAGACGAACGCGGAATCGAATCGGCGTCCTCCCGAATGCTAAGTAATAGTCTAAACCGCTAGGCCATGCCGCTCAGTCCTCGAAGGTTCATGTAGTTTTGATTTATATATTAAGTGGTACGGTGGAGTTTTCAAAGTTCGCGAAATGTCTAAACTGAGATATTTGTCATTCTTGAAAATATTTTGCTGAAATAATGGATTTTGTAACAATAACGCTTCTTTATTCAGTGGTCTAGATCTAGATCACTGATTGACTTTCGAGACGACACCGATCCGATTCCTGGACCAGCCACACTGTTCTATGTTTTCCTGGGGTTTCCATAGTTAATTCCGGCAAATGCTGGGACAGTAATCATTCCACAGATAATGTCTCATTTCTCTGTCTTCATTTCATTTGTATCATGTGTCCCTCCGCAGCCACCATCAAACCACTCATTCCCAGGATTTCTGAAATTAATTTGAAGAGGGTCTACCTTCCGATCGAAAATATTGAGATGCATCTTTCGATTATAACTGTTTATTTTAATACTATGTATAAATATTTCAATTATACAGCGGTAGTCTAGCACAATTAAATAATGTTCACATTATGCGAAGTTTCCCTCATGCCATCGAATGTCGTCTTAATTATCAAGGGATCTTAAATATAATAATTTTATTTCTGTATAATTTTAAGCATTATCCCGATGACGTAATTTAAAAACAAAGTGGGGCACCTTCACCCTCTGTTTCTAGTAGGCTGCTCGTCTGCTTAGATATACAATCTCCGCTATTATCCGATTATGTTATCGCAAAATTTGACCATATGTTGGATGACGTTGAAATTTTTTGGTCAACTCCGACTAGTAATAGAAAAATATAATCCGGAACTTCACTCCACTACTATACTACCTTTCGTGCGTTTTAAGGTTCCTAATAGAACGGTTTTTATGGTAAATACAAACAAGCACGTCCTAGATGTAGTGGAAGCAAAAGTAGAAGGAATTAGAAACAGCATTACGAAGTTCGAAAGACATAAACCAGCATTAATGCACAATACATCTAAAATAGCTCACCGCTACAACTTGCTGCTTTCTTTCAATCATGCAAAAGGTAAGTGATAAGTTATTAACATTAACTGACCAATATATATATGAGTTAGTATTAAAGATCAAAGATCTATAATACGAGGGTGGATTGATAAGTTTCCGGCCTAACCAAGAGATGACGCCACTAGGCCTACCTTGAGGTGACATTCTATAGTACCATCCTTGGATAGCTTGTAGCTATAGTTTCAGCCCGATCTCCTTGCTAGTGTAGGTTTGACAGCACGCTGAACAAGACGCCTCTGTGGTTTTCGTAAAAATGGAAAAGCAGGAAAATCGTGCTGTCATCAAATACTTTTATTTGAAGGGGTTAACGCCGAAGGAAATTAAAAAAGAGATGGACTCAACACTGGGGACATCCTCCCCGTCATATTCAACCGTTAAGCAGTGGGTTTCCGAGTTTAAAAAGGGTCGTGTGAGCACCTCTGATGGGCCTCGCTCAGGACGCCCCGTTGAGGTCACAACTCCAGATATGATCGAAAAAATTCATCAAATAGTGCTGGGAGACCGCAGATTGAAAGTGCGTGAGATAGCTGAGACCTGTAAGATGTCATATGAACGTGTGCAACATATTTTGCACCAACATTTGCATATGGAAAAGCTCTGTGCAAGATGGGTGCCGCGTTTGCTAACAGTCGACCAAAAATTGATTCGAAAAAACATTTCTACCGCAAATTTGTCATTGTATAAGCGTAATCCAAGCTAATTTTTGCGTCGATTCGTAACCGTTGACGAAACGTGGGTCCACCACTACACTCCTGAAACCAAAGAACAGTCTAAACAGTGGATTGGACCAGGGGAACCAACTCCAAAGAAGGCAAAAACAATTTTTTCGGCGAACAAGGTTATGGCTACTGTTTTTTGGGATGCAAGAGGTATTATATACATTGATTACCTTGCAAAGGGTAATACTATCACTGGTCAATACTACGCAGACTTATTGCAACGTTTGAGCCACGAGGTGAAAATTAAACGACCTCATCTGGCGAAGAAAAAAATCTTGTTTCATCACGATAACGCACCAGCGCACACGTCAATCGTTGCGACGGCTAAAATCAACGATCTAAAGTTTGAATTGATGCCGCACCCTCCTTACTCTCCAGACCTAGCCCCGAGTGACTATTTTCTGTTCCCTAATCTCAAAAAATGGCTTGGCGGTAAGAGATTTGCGGACAATGAAGAAGTAATCGAAGCTGTAAATGGTTATTTTGAGGAGCTTGACGAATCAGTCTATAGAGATGGCATTAATAGACTGGAACACCGCTATGAGAAATGTATCAGCCTTGGAGGAGATTATGTTGAGAAATAAAAAAAAAAAATTTTTAAAAACCTTGTTTTTCTTGGTCAGGCCGGAAACTTATCAATCCACCCTCGTATAAACTGATCCACTCTCAAAAAAAGTAATATCCATAACTGATAGAAAGCACACCGCCCTAGCTTCAATTCAATTGAATCGCCCCATAGGTTAACATACTTTAATTTTGCAGCCATTATTTGTGACCAAGTTATTTTTATTGGGGACTTTCGACCATCTTCTTCAGGAAGTATTATTCCTTGACATTTTCTAAAGCACATTGTTGGAATATTCAATAGTTCTTCTGGTGAATATCATTCACTTAATTAATCGAGGAACTCCTGAGGAAGATAATCATTTGCAAAATTCGACATCATTTTCTGAATGTATAATATCCTGATTTTCGGTTGAATCTCTAACATAGTTGAATTGACCTTGATTTTATCAAAGCAACCATACTTGATGACATTAATGCTTCTTCTCATGTAGACTACCTCACTCATTCAATTTATATCGCCTTGTGAAACATTAAAGTATTACGTATGGAGAGGTTCAATTACAAAATTTTGTAAATTGAGGAAATTTCGACACCGATTTTACGGAACGTCATGTCATCAGGGCTCGCTTAAAACAAGAAGATTTTTCTCTGCATCTTGCAAATTTCTGACGTAATTTTGTTATTTTTATTTGTGATTTTTAGATGTCAGAAACGTGGATCCTAGTCTTCATTCCTCTAAAACCAATCAACATCAATACCTTGTCTTGTCTAAATCACGCAACTTAGTAACAATGAATCAAAAAATACTTCTCGGTAGCATTCCATTTCTGACTTTTGTGAGATTTAGCAAAGACCAAGTACCAGCTGAAAAACAAACATCGCCCGATAAAGATCAAATTAAAAAATCCGAAAGTAACACACAAATTATTTCCAAGGGTACAGACAAGAAGACTGACGAAAACAAAAAATTAAACACTAAAAGCAAGAAAGAATCAAAAGGGACATTAAGCTTACTCAAAGATGTTCTGCTATTTTTTTCTAAGCCACCAAAGTTAATGTTGAAAAGTAAACCTTCCACAGTAGTTTCTAATTTACCTAAGAAGAAGGCAACTGATAATCTAGTCAAAACGGAAGACACGTCGACTAATGCACAGATGGTTAGAAAACAAAGCACCTTTTCGGATATTCACGAAAACAAAAACGAATTTGAAATACCCGAAAGACAATGGGCAATTGAAATTAAACCTGATATTTCTAAAATACCCGCCGATAAACCTAGTACGAAAACAAATGCAAGTGAAACAAATCTGGAATCCGACATTGAGAAGTCTTCTCAGCAAGCTGAAATATTCAAGGAGGAGACATACAAAGTCAGAAGTATTGAATATTCACCCTACAAACAAAGAAAATTCGAGAAAGTTCCCAACAAGTTAGCTAGAAATACTGTAGTATTTTCACGTAATCCTGAACAGGTGGTGAAACCAGTTGGTCTAACTTCGTATTTCTTCGGTAAAAAGCTCAAAGGTCTATCAATACTAAGAAGCTTCAAAAAGAAAAAGCTTCACACGATGCCGCTAATATCACAGCCCATGTTGCGATTAGTAGAAGCGGATGTTTTCATCAATTCTCAGAATGTCTGCTTTTCTAACACTAACATTTTACTGTTTAAAAAAGAAGAAAAAGAGGAAGAGGAAGAAGAAGAAGAGGAGGAAGTAGCTGAAGTCGAAAGTCCTTATGCAATATCTTATGATGCAGAAACAGCATTTGAAACTGAAGAAGTTGAAAGTGCCGAAGAAGCTGAAGAATCTGATGCTGAAGAAGCCGAAGAAACGACCACCGTTAAGAAAACAGAGACAGATATCGGTTTAGGCAATAAATTCGATTATAATGAAGACGATTCTGTCAACAAAGATATTGAAATAGACGAAACATCTACAAGTAAATTTTCTGGCATACAACCCGATTTAGACACTTTGGTTTGTGATTTAACAATGGCAATTCAACCAGTTGAAGGAATTGTTGGTCAGCTTAGAAACATTTGGAAAACTTTCGGTTACCTTTATGGTAAGTATGAAAGCTTCGTCTGTTGTAAGTGGTATTTAAATAAAAATTGCAACGACGTTCTACTAAGTGCCGATAGCAAATGTATAAGATAGATCAGTAGGGGCGTAGGGGTTAAAATTTTAGTTGCGCACATTTTAGAACAAAGGTTTTTATGAATTTGAAAAACATTATTAATTAGCGGAAAGTAGAAAGTGAAATTCAATTAAAATGTGGTGTTCAAGGCGAATAGCGAAATGATGAATTATTAGAAAAGTGTAGGAGAACAGTAAATAAGGAAACAGAGAGATAGGAAGGTCAGACACATCTGAGACATAAGGGTTAGTTGAAGGAAGAAACATAGAGTAGATTACTGTTAGCACATAGTTAGAGATATGGATATTGCAGTATTAGAGTTCAAAATTTGGATAGGAATAAGGAGTGGAGATGCATGTTCAGTCAGTCTTTGGACTAACGACCCCATGATAATGACCAATGTGAAGACGTTGAATTTGACGTCAACAGTGACGTTATTCCAATTACATTATTAAGAAAAGGACAGCAAGTTCATGACCTTTTACTTGCTGAAACACCATTTCTAAGTGATTTACAAATAAATTTCAAATTTGCCTTTTAGGAATGGATATACTTGCTTGCCAGTATCAATGTGATTTCGCCAACCAAACAACTGTATTAATTAATATTCATAGAAATTTATCCAGTGGTATAAAAAAACTCACCGCTGGTGAAATCGGTAATAACGATGGACTGGTTAATGTAAAACAATATTCAACCTGCTCAGATGGCAATGAACCTCCAACAGGTATGTGTATACAAATATACATACAATGCTACGAAAGTTAGGTATATCAAAACCTTATGAGCTATCAAATGCCCGATAGGCAGATTTAATTGTGATTAGATTAATAGAGAATCAAGCAACAAGCGAAGCTATCTGTCTATCCACCCTACGCTGAATGCCCATAAGGTTTCGAAGTAACTATAGGGTACATATGGGTTTTGTGGAATACTTTCAATTTAACAGTAAAATGAAATAATATTGTAATGTTCGTGGGTTTAACAAAATTAACTTCTAAGACTGATAACGACAAAAACTATTTATTTACACTAATTATTAAAGAACTTAAAAGCACTATTATATATAAATTATTCTATTTATTTACACTACTGTTGATATATCACTATTCACTGCGCTATTTATATCACTGCCATCACTGTCAATTTGTTTCTGGATTCAATTCTGCAACGGTTAATTTATTTCTACTTCTCTCGGCGATCGTCTCTTCCTTTAAATACTCTTTTGTTTACTTTCGGGAACCTTCTGGAAACGTCCGGATAGTTTATTATTTCTTTGAACTGTTTAACTGCTTTCCCAGAACGCAGCTACGACACACGTATTTACAAATACGGCGCACATGAAGAAAGGCGCCCGCGGCTAGTCGGCGAATCGATAAGCCGTTAACACACACGTGTGCCCGATCTCACACAGACACACTCGTGCTCGCTACAATATTAACGGCTAGAACAAAAATTGTATTCTTGGAATGTACACAAATTATATTAAAATTAAAATGTTCTGTTGATAGACTCTTCTTCGCACAGATTTTGTAGTCAATGGGTCAGGTCGGTCATGATATCTCGAGTTCAATTCTCTCGAATTCCTCTACATAGTTTCTCCACCTTCGGCTTAAAAATATATAATTCAAATGTACAAAAATATGTTGTTGTGCCGTATCTCTGCCTTATAACCAATTCCTATTTGAGGTTTAATTTTTAAAATCCTTAAACATAGATTTAAAAGTATGTAATTACTTTTAATTTTATCACAAACTAAAATATCTCATTAATGTGAACTAATTTTTACCACTACAAATAACCTCAAATTAATGCTCCTCGCTCGGAATAGAACCCGAGTTGTAGGCTTTAAGCACCATTACTCTACCACTAAGCTACGAGAGGTGACATCAGCAACAACGACTACAATTTTAATTGTTAATAACTATTTTAGATTGGTTCGACGATTCTGTGTCCTTCGTAGTTAGGCAAGATTGTCGATGTTGCTATTGTCGTCTCTCTTAGCTTAGTAGTAGAGCAATGGTGCCAGGGACCCGGACTGGAGTTTCTATAATGCCCCTGCCCGCCGGAGGATGATGGAATAATGTCTTCGAAAACTATCAGCATTATCACATCTGCAGCATACTAAATTCAAGGTCATCGTGTTTGCAGAAACAAAGTCGTCACATTCTTCTAACATCTAACATATCGGCCCTCCTCCGGCGGGCAGGAGCATTGAAGAAACTCCAGCCTGTCATAAATCTCTAGGTACATCTCTAAACAACCTGCCGTATTATTGACTATTTAGTATTACCTTTTATACATTTCCAATTGGTACTTAGGAAATGTACAGATTTACTAAGAAATGTGTCTAATGTAATTTATTTCACACATTTCCTAGGAATTATATACAATGACGGATCTCACACATTTCCGGTAAAATACATCAATTAAAGCCAGTATACAAAAAATAATCGGTGAACCTTATTTACGTCCGAGTCATATTGTCCAAATGTACCTTAATTATTACTGTAATACAACCTATACTAGCGAATCTTCTATAGATATTTATAATTATTAAATAAATGGGGAACTGCAGATGTTTCTGGTATGGGCAATTATCAACGAAGTGGCGAAGGTACTGCATCTTTGGAACTAATTGATACTGGGCCTACTATTTCTTTTAGTAGTGTCCCATGTTTGAGAAAAATCTGGAAAACTAATATCTATTAACAAAAATGCTGCCATAAACAGATTTTTGCTGAATGCGACTTACTCTATAAGAGTACTCTTCAACTACTTTAGTAATCTTTTGTATAGTCTCGTAAATGATTGTATGGACCCAAAAAATTTGTCGGATTTTCATCAATCATTTACAAAACTTACCGTTCATTTTTATCCCTGCTTTTAAACTATTTAGAATGCAGTTTTATACATGAGCTACCTTTTAATCCAGCTTTTTATATGGTTTTCTAATAGCAATATTACGCCTGATTTTAAACATTTTAGCTGAATATCGGGATGGTATATTCGCTGACTTGCCATACATTTTAGTATGTGATCCAGAATATGAAGAAAAGGTGTCAAAACGAGCGGGATCGGAGTACAAATCCCCGCAATATTTCCTTTATCACTGTTATTCGTTTTACGATTTCTTTAACTACTTGGCTCTGTGCAGAGTAGGATCTGGCCCATGTTGTTGCTGTTGAAAACCAGTTGCCGAAGAAAAACAACAGAGACAAATATTCATGTAATGTTATCATTAGCTACCTTTTTTATTTTTAAGCTGTATAATTCTTTACATTTAGTATTTATCAATTTTCTTCATCTAATTCTTTTTTTCAAATTATTTGAATCTTTGTCGCGGATTGCTAATTAAACATTAAATTAAAGATACGGTTGGAGTTTTGAAAACTGCACTCTCCCTATTGTCTTCAAAATTTGCAGGAGAATTCCATGCGTTAAAAATCTTGAACTAGAATCGTACAAGGGTTGGAAAATAGAACGAAAAAGCAATTCGGGTTTAGAAGAAACAGGGAAAGCGTGAAGCATATGAAGAAAGAGAGTCTACATAGGATTCGTAGGTCTAGAAAATCTTTCGACAATGTTAGAAATACTTAAGGAGATAGGGATAAAATGTAAGGTTAGAAGTAGTTATTGAATTTGATCAGCATCATAGAAAAGTAAATATGAGGAAAGGAGTTAGAAAAGAAAAGATGTACATTGTCACCGCTACTTATTGATTTGTATATGAATGATGCGATTAATATTATACAAGGGTAAAGGATTAGCATGCTTAAATTTGCAAGAGAGTTAGAATTAGTTTGAAATAAAATAGGAAGCGGTGTTGATAGAAGAGTATGATATAAGTATTACTAAAAATAAAATAAAAGTACTAGTATGTAAGGAATGTAAAAGTAGGGTTAGAGCTAATATAAGATTAGGAAGATGATATACTAGAACAAATCCCTGATTTTAGATACAGAGGGAGTGAGATAACTCAGGAAAGAAAGAACTGTTGTGTTCGAGATCGATTAATTTAGAAATTCCAAAACCATTATTAAGGGTGTAAGTTTGGAGTACGGTTCTGTACTAGTACGAAATGTATATGGTAGTCTTTGAAATAAAGAAAAGGTTTGAAATGTTGAAAATACCCTTGATAGGTATTAGAAACAATAGAAAAATAGAGGTCGTTATAGAAATTAATAACAAACAGGCGAAATACGTTGATAGGATGCCTTATCAGGCTTGGTTGGGCATGATTAAGGCGAGAGTTTTGGCTATTGGCTACCTGCTATTCCTTGGAGTAAACAGACTACTTAGAGATAGGTTCAATAATAACCAGAAGAGAGTGACTTTGATAAACGCCAAATAACGTAAAGGATGCTGCGTTAATAGAAGTTGTGAAACAAAACCTTGCTTACGTATCAAGTTGGTTGGGCAACGTCTTAGAGAAATTAGTAAACACTCTCTACTTCTATCTCTAGCCTTCTCGGGCGAACGCGTGTGTCATGTATACACTTTGTCTAATCAGTATTTCGGAAAACTTAAAAGGTAACATCTGGAGGTAGTATAAAATGTATCTCGTGATAGCACCACAACGTAGGGGATGTAAAAAGTATGCATAAAATGTACCTCCGTCAACACCGCGTTATCACATCGCCTATCGATTTCGATAGACTCAGCCGACGAAACACACATACCTATTCGTGACCTTCGCAACAGCTGGTACGTAGACAGGTCAATTGCACGTAATAATCTGCAAAATTATTGCTATTACCACAAAATATAAAAATAAGTTAAGTGTGAAAATATGAAACCAAAAAGAATATATTTAAACACAGAATATTCTTACATGTTGGTCACATATGAACGGTACAATGAAAACGAAATGGCGGCATTACCCGAAAATGCTTCATCTTTGCCGGAGCGGTTGAAACTTTCCTAACCTTAAAACGAAAAACAGATTAGAAATAAGCTGTTAAAGCAAAAATTTTAGGTACTTGTTTAGTTAAATGTAATATTCCTGCCATTATAAACACAATTGGTGACTCCGATTTTCAGAACTCCTGCCAACTATACTCATTAATTCTTATCTTGAAATGAATAATAATTTTTTCTTCGAATTCTTAACGTATAGTTTCAATAATTTAGTAGCTTCGCTTTTTTTTTTTTCGTTTTCTGCTAAGATGTAGATTTAAATGTTAAATATTAATTCAATATTTAATTTTTACAGTGTACTTGAATCGTTGTGACCACTAAAATTCTCATTTTGGGTATGACAAACGGAAAAACCAGAGTTAAAGAAAACTTTAACTTTCAAAAACAATTCATCCACGATGTCTATTAGTTTCATAAGTCTTGTAAGCACGTATCGTTAATAAAATTTTAGTGTATTAAGATAATATTTGAATATTTCAATAATTTAATTATAAAGTGACGGCTGTAATCAAAAAATAAATAAATAAACAAAAAGGAGATCAAATAGTTGTAATTTATATTAACGCGTTAATTTCGCTTTTCCATAAAATCAAGAAAATAATCTCAATTGTTTTATTATTATGTGCTCTATCTTTAAGATATTGAAACCAAATCGATGCCAATTTATCAATAACAATTGAACTGTGACATACATTTCGTATTATCTGCCTAGCACGTGTTATGATTTACAAGCTTTGGACGCAGATTAACCTAACAATTCTTTCCACACCTAACCTTATTTGACCATTTACAATTATTGATCTTGTATTTAATAACACCATTAACACTTAAAAGCGAAAATTTTAATAACTTCAAGGTGTAGTAGATATTCGTGCGATCGTTTGCTCCTACAGCCCATTTCAATTGGTTACAATTGTGACCTCGAAGAAATCTGCTCGAAGATAGAAAAAATACACACTAGGCGCGAGCAAGACAGAAATAGCTGGAACAAGATTGAACGAGCAGAGCTCTCGATGGGCGGTCTTAGGAGATCGGCTAGAACTGTACAGTACTAGACGAAAATGTTTAGCAATTTCTTAAAACAAAAATGTATATAAATTAACAATAGAAAACAAAGCAAAAGTTTTATATGTTTGTAGAACGTTAAGTTAATTTAATTCACTTGTTATTATTTTTGACTAAATATGCTTTTAAATAAAGCATATTCTTAAATTTTAATGAGGCAGTTTAAATAATTTTGCAAATGGTACTGTACACTTTTGTCTAGTTCTCGCTCGATGATCGGTNGTAATTTTGCAAATGGTACTGTACACTTTTGTCTAGTTGATCGGTGGAGAAATGAGCTCCGCAGATAAATATGATTGAATTTGGAATTATGCTACGGCGCATCCTAATAAAAGGAAGGGGCATATCTCTAACTTCTTGAAACGAACAGTAAATTGTGCGTCCAAAATGACAAAACGGAAGATTACTTCTGAACAGCAATGTGCGATCTAATGTAAAGTGCTAAGAAAGAAAGGGCGGAGGGTTGTGGTTAGGGAGGGAAGGAAGAGATGAAGACTGTAGACAGTAAACCACAGAGAAACCTGGACAAAGACATGCGCAGACGCAGTCAAACTGGTGTTCCCCCGAATGCTCTATAAGCTACGATCAAACGCCCGAAATACGCCACTAGTTCTATCATTTTTGTACAAAACCCGCTTGCTTTCCATTCTGTCACACAGCAAGCATAAGCAAGCAGTCTCGTCATACCTTTCAATCGGTTTACGACTTTCCTATCGAACATTCGAAATTGTTCTGCTGTTTACCGTTACCTTCTGTAACGATGTTATTCAATATCCACCTTGTGAATATTTTTAGATAATTTTACCAAATCAGGCCAATCTAGTAATTATCTATTTTAATTATCTGATTATAATGTGTTTTTATTGTTTTATCGTGACTGGGAGTAAGGTATTAAGATGATAAGAAAGGCAAGATTGGAAAACAATAACAACTTCATTATATAGTAAAGCAAACCGAATATGAAATTCAAAAAGACAATACGGCGATTACAAATAGATTTAGAATTTGTTGTCAGGTAATTTACATAGATAAAAAATGACAAATGGAAATTGAACGAAAACGTTTATATAAAAAGGATCTTTCTCTCAATGCGGATCAATACACCGTAAAAATTAACAAAAATCACTTACATTGCTAAGAGAGTTGGAATCATCCTGATCAGGAGGTAGTGTCACCAACACTTAGGGGAAATACGGACAAAACGACATAGCGGGTTTGTTTCGAATTTGGCGGACTATAGCGAAGCACGAACATGAAAACACGTGACAGCGGCCATTTTTACAAACGTGCACGAAACCCAGCGCCATTGGGTCAGCCTCTTTGAAGTTACGAATGAGAACATCTTTCGTATTCACAAAAATTTATTTAATTAATGGATTTATTTTGATTTTTGGTGTTTTGTGTTATATTTGTATATTATATTTACTAAAATTAAAGGCTTATGATATAAACTTGTGATTTGAGTTAGTATTACAGTGGACCCCCGGTAATCCGACAAACAGTTTGCAGAAAAGTGTCGGATTAGCGAATTTATCGTATTATAGAGTACTGCCTAAGACCCCCTAACACTAAACAATGAACACACGCTAGACCGCACCGCTATCTTCATCACATGCAGTCAAATTCAAACTAAGCAATCAGAATCAAAACAATACTCTACGCGTCGAGCACAATAGTGGTTGTTATAACTTGTTCAATCATACATTAGGGAAGATTGTCAAAAAAATATTCAATACATAATAAATAATAGACTATGTCGGATTACAGGGGGTGCCGGATTAGCCAGGGGTCGGATTATCGGGGGTGCACTGTAATACAATTTTCAATCGATTTAATTAAATATGATTTTTAATGTTTGCTGTGTACATTTGGGCAAAATGACACTTATACGCTGGACAAAATGACGTAGTGTGTCGTAGTAGAGCACCACATAGTACCGATGTAGTAGGACGTGTTTCGGAGGATGCAGATTTAGTACCAAATTGTGAAGAAATCTCATACAGTTGGGAACACTAGATGATGTTGTGAAACCAGGCACATCAAATTCACTTGAATTTCCAATTACAATAATTTCGCCAGTGCCACAGGGGCTTTTCGTTCGAGGCCAAGAAAAAGGAAAAACTCAAACCTGTCAAAGGACATTGGCTTTTAACTTAAACTCCAAATATGGAAGAAGTTTTTGCAAAAAAATAGACCAAAAGATCCAGCAGCAAAAAAGAAAAGAGAGGTAAAAAAAGTGCTTTCTGATGATGGCAAACCTAATAGCAAAGAAAATCCTATTTCCAAAAGCACTGAGATTAAAGCTCCAGAAAAAGGGCAGATACCAAAGAGGCAGAGTCAATTTGCTCAAACTATCGATTCCAGCTCCGATAATGAAGAATTTGAGGTCGAGAACGAGGATGAAGAAGACTGCGCCTGCATTTATAGTAATGATCTTTATTTGCGGTCTAAACCGGGAGAATGCTGGTCAAGATGCATGAGTTGTTTTCTTTAGGCTCACGCTTCTTGTGCTGATGTCTCAAACAAGCCTAAAAGATTTATGTGCGAACTTTGTTTTTAAAATTTTGGTATGTCATTATACCCGTATTTAGTGTGTCATTTTGTCCATATTATACCTATGGACAAAATGGTTTTTTTTGTCATGTTACAGCGGAAAGCTCGTTTTGCGTGCTATGAAATAGGGAAGAAATGGCCTCTTTTCAGCCGTGTTTTAGTCGGGAAGAAATGAAATAAGTCTTTTGAGCGCATGCGTTGAAGTTTATGGGCATGCGCAGAAATCAGTTGCTCAATGACAATGTCTTTCTAACCTCTAAATCATTTACTCTTATTTCACCAACTATCAATTTAATGAAGAGCTTTCCGTACAAATATGACAAAAAATAGTACACGTACCTCGGGAAGAAACAGGGTTGTCTCAGACTCCATGTTTGCCACCCGAGCCGAAGGCAGCACATGCCGTCTGAAATAACCCTGTTTCTTCCCTCGATACGTAATGTACTATTTTGATTCGTCCATTTATTTCTTAATATTTAATTTGATATAATTCCTATTCAATTAATATGACTGTATTACTAGTAGTCAATGAACCTAAGATGATTGCCAATGTATGAGATCATTACAATAAATAAAGATACATGATTCAAAATCAAAACACCCTGTCATTTTGTCCTTACTTCCCCTAGAGTTTCCCACCGGTTATGTTTTTAGTGTAAAGTTTTTTTTTCGCGTTCCCGAGTCGACTACTAGCGATTAGATTATAACAGTGGAGTAGTTATATACCTGCTGACTTTAATTTGGTATCTATGCTATATGGTTTAGAAGTAGTTATCAGTTTTCAATCAATTTCTCATCATAAAGAAATGCACTATCAGTTAACGTTTTTTATTTATCAAAATTAACAATTAACAATTAATGCTGCTAAGGACCACTCGGTGGTGGAGGCACGTAGTTCGGATCATCTGAAGCACATTCTTCTTCCCAATTACCAGGAATTACTTCCAACGTTAAATCAATTAATTTATCTAATGGACAGAACGATTCACAACCGGGTATAGTTAATTGGTGTGGAGGAACATCGGTGGAGTTTTTTAAGAATATCTGAAAATAAATATACAGCTCATTTCAATTTGTTTGAATTGTGACCTTGAAGAAATTGCGCGAAGATAGAAAGAATACACACTAGGCGTGAGCAAGACAGAAATAGTTGAAACAAGTTTGAACGAGCAGAGCTCTTGATGGGCAGTCTTAGAAGATCGGCTAGAAATGTAAAGTACTAGACGAAAATATTTAGCAATTTCTTAAAACAAAAATGTATATAAATTAACAATAGAAAACAAAGCAAAAGTTTTATAGGTGTGTAGAACGTTAAGTTAATGAACTTGTTTTTATTTTTTGGCTAAATATGCTTTTAAATAAAGCATATTCTTAAATTTTAACGAGGCAGTTTAAATAATTTTGCAAATGGAACTGTACACTTTTGTCTAGCTCTGGCTCGATGATCGGTGAAGAAATGACCTCCGCAGACAAATATGATTGAATTTGGAATTATGCTACGGCGCATCCTAATAAAGGGAAGGGGCATATCTCCAACTTCTTGAAACGAACAGTACATTATACAAAATATGAAGGCGAAAATGGAAAATATGCAATCTCTGCATAATGTTTAATAAAAACCCCGAAATACAAGTCTTATTTAACTTGTAAGGCTTTTGTAGTCTCGAAACTGATTAACTGTAATAATTTGTCACATAGACAGAATATGAAATTCAAAAAGACAATACGGCGATTACAAATAGATTTAGAATTTGTTGTCAGGTAATTTACATAGATAAAAAATGACAAATGGAAATTGAACGAAAACGTTTATATAAAAAGGATCTTTCTCTCAATGCGGATCAATACACCGTAAAAATTAACAAAAATCACTTACATTGCTAAGAGAGTTGGAATCATCCTGATCAGGAGGTAGTGTCACCAACACTTAGGGGAAATACGGACAAAACGACATAGCGGGTTTGTTTCGAATTTGGCGGACTATAGCGAAGCACGAACATGAAAACACGTGACAGCGGCCATTTTTACAAACGTGCACGAAACCCAGCGCCATTGGGTCAGCCTCTTTGAAGTTACGAATGAGAACATCTTTCGTATTCACAAAAATTTATTTAATTAATGGATTTATTTTGATTTTTGGTGTTTTGTGTTATATTTGTATATTATATTTACTAAAATTAAAGGCTTATGATATAAANGGCAGACGGGACGCAGCATCCTCTCGAATGCTAAGCAATGGTCTAAACCTCTAGGCCATGCCGCTCGGTATGTAAGGTGAAGGAATGGAACACGTTACATTTAATAATAAGTTATATATGTTGTTGTCAAGGCGGTGACTTTCACATAACCTTTTGGTAGTAATTAGCTATTTTAATGTACTTGTTGTTAATGATAATGGATATAGAAAATATTAACATATGCACAAACGTTCTCTAATCCATAATTTATATAAATTACAATTCTATTATCAGTATGTCATTAATGATCTTATGAACATCGGCAAACGTGTGTTATTTGAGTACATACCTATATTTATTCATAATAAATAGGGAAAGTCATTTAGAGAGGAACAGTAAGTTCATGATCAACAAACTGTCAAACGTAATCCGCTTTTTCAAACTTATTTATTATCATCAGTACGTCATAGATCAGGGATGAGCAACTCATTTTCACATTAAAACAAACGTGCTATGAAGTTACGCGCTGGAACTTTTTGGCATTAAATGTTACGCCGAAACGCTTGGTTTGACTTTGAGCAATTGTTCTACAAACGCTGCTGCGGCAAGAGATGTCTTATACTAGGTTTATTTTGCTAATAAAAGGATAATGTGATATCATCATTCAGTGTTTGTATTGACATAAGGTTAACGCATACGACCCGCTAGTTCGCACAACACTTAAATTTGTAACTGACTCGTTCTAAAAAAATAGTTCTTC
The DNA here is from genome assembly GCF_000699045.2 of Agrilus planipennis. Lineage (NCBI taxonomy): Eukaryota > Metazoa > Arthropoda > Insecta > Coleoptera > Buprestidae > Agrilus > Agrilus planipennis. The sequence continues at coordinate 93,022 of NW_020438923.1, forward strand.
GAGGAGGGGAGATCTTCGAAAGACACCCTCTGGGAGTAGTGTAGAGTAAGGGGTTCAACCCGACGGTTGTGCACTCCAGGAAGGTTTATTGGGAGGGTTGAGACAGTGGAGAGGGTTGAGTAAGGTGAGAGAGAGTTTAACGGGGGGAATGGTGTGAGTGAAAAATCGGTGTCCCACTTTAGTGAGTTGGGTGGGCTTTCTCGCTAAATAGGAAAACTGTATTTGAGAAAAAAATGAGCAGCCCTAGAGAGAAATTGGCATGACCATCTGTTTAGGGGCGAAGTCGGAAAGTGTCGATATAGACAGGTTTGTGTGACCTGACACTGAGGCCCTGAGATTTGCCGCAAATCTGGTTGCAACCTCGGGGAGTGAAGAAATTAACATTTGCGGAGATCCGTAGGATTGTTTTGGTGGAATTTATTTAAAGGCAATACCATCAGCGGTTGACAGTTCCAACAAAAGTTGCTGTTGGTTAATAGCAAGATTAATAAATGACCACAGACAGCGTAGTATACGCCATCTATAGAGATTTGCCACTAATTGTGGTACTCACACGTGTGTGACTTAAACGCGCATTATAAGAATAGATACATATACATATACTTTTGAAATTGAAAATGTTCCCGTCAGTGGTATCGAATGAAAGGTTAGTGGCAACTCACCATGCTGTGCTGCCATTGGTTGGAAATACGATAAAAATTATTTATGAATCTATTCTCCGTTTCATCCCTTAGTTTGGATAATATTAAGTAATGTTCGAGGCAATTAAGAATGCTTGGTTTTTCACTACTTCACCTAAATAAAAATATTCCAACCCTTAATTGCCTTTAACTTTACTTATTGTTTAGGAATAAAAAAACAATCGCATACCTCCTTTAAGTCTTTGTAGCTTCGTGTTGTACGCATTTAGTACGTAACTGAAAACAGTAGGTGGTACCATTTTGTCTGGGAAGTAGTCTTTCGTCCATTCGGGTAAAGTCAAGTTGAAATGTTCCTGTTATCATAAACTTGTAGTCTTTGAGTTGATAGCACTAGATTTCAACGTCATCCGAAATATAGATATCGTATAGGGGGGGAGTACATTTCTAAGCAGGCAGACAATCCATGTACAAAAATAAGCATTTCCATTAAAAAAAAAGATGGGTATGATTGTGAATGTGACCATTACAAAAGCTTAAAAAATAAAAAAAAATTCATTTTCGAATAAATCATAACATAATGCAAAAAATTAAAGTTGTTTATCTTAGTGAAAAAAACAAAATTGTTATAATTCTAGAATATCCTATCATCGGCTGTCTCAGCTGCACCACTTTCCTTCACAAACGTTAATTAAATGTCTTCTAAACTTCTATCGTCCTTCCTAAAGTACGCACCCGATACACGTCACATAAATACTAATCTGTTGAAAATTTTTTCTTCTATACCGAACGTATTTGTTTCTCGTTACCATCGAAACTTATTTGACGTTTCTCAATTTATTTTTCTTGTCTTGATTGCTCGGTGAAAAGTATGCTTTTATAACATGGCAGCGGTACACCTAGCAAAAGAACATTTACCCTCCACCAATACGANCACAACATGTCAAAATCTTCTGTCACACAATGATAAAGAAAAGACGTATGTAATAAAAAACAATAAAACAAATAACGGATGTCTTACATTATATTTAAATAATCTATTAAATTTTTGTCACGAACTTTTTATTAAATGTTCTATTAAATTTATTTCTTTATTTTGTAAATATTAAATAACCAATAATAAATATTCAACATTGATAATTTAATAATATTTAGTATTAATTATATTAAATAATGATATTTTAATTTATATCAATAAATAATACATAGGGATAACTAACCTCAATTATATTGGAGCACTTAAAAAAGTATTTTAGCACAATTTTTTCACTAATATTCACAAATAGTAAATAATATTAATCCAAATATTCAATTTAAATCACTACTGAATATATTTTATTGCCACATATATAATTCGCACTTGTATGAAAATAAAACACGTGTTGTGACTGTAAAAACTAAAACCATGTGGATAAATATTATAAATAAATATGAAAACAGTGATCAGAGGCGACAAGCGTACCAACATGCGCGACTAAGAGAGGTTTTATTTCTATTTCGTTGGTAGCTTTTTTCCGAGACTTAATGAATTCGGTTGAGTGGGCAACTTCATCCTGTTAATTTTGTGTTACAGTGATGCGCGCGCATCTTGAAATTTCACTCTCATCAGTTTTTCATAACGCGCCTAAAGAAGTATAACTTCAATAACTTCAAAAAGATTTGACCTTCAAATGGTCTCATGAACAAAGCCAAAGTCACATTCAATGCCATCAACTGATTTCCTTTTCGAAAACATATACCACTTCTGCCTTAAATTTTTTCGGGATAATGGGAATCAACGAAAATATTTCATGTTTAGTCTGTTTAATCTGCTTGGAAAGTGTAATCCCTCTCCCCGCTATTATACAATTATGTTACCGTAAAGTTCGTATTCCAGATGACGTTGCAATCTCATATCCAGCTTTTGGACTATTTTTGATACAACAATAAACAGAGCACCTCAAGAAAAAGTGTCAGACAGAAGCATAAAAGTTGCAACCTAACAGACCAATCAAAACATCTCTACTGGTAATATATATTACGCCAAGTCTATTTGATGGCTTGGAGATCAATATTTTTTTCTTCCATTTGACTCATTGTAACATAATTCATTTATGAATTTTTTAAACCCTTTTAGACATTAATTATGCTAAATGTAATGAGAGTAATGTAATGACAATATAAAAAAAATTATCTGGTGGGAAAGCTGTTCAACTAACTTACCTAACTTAACCTACACTGTGGTAAAATGGTTTGTTGGGCGTATAGCTTCCTTCAAATTCCCATACCAGTGGTTGGTGGTGATTAAAAAGAAACAGGCGAGACGAGACATATTATAACAATGTACGGTCTAATTCAATTTATCATAATTGTGACCTTGAAGAAATCTGCACAAAGATAGAAAGAATACACACTAGGCGTGAGCAAGACAGAAATAGTTGGAACAAGCTTGAACGAGCAGAGCTCTCGATAGGCGGTCTTAGGAGATCGGCTAGAAATGTACAGTACTACACGAAAATGTTTAGCAATTTCTTAAAACAAAAATGTATATAAATTAACAATAGAAAACAAAGCAAAAGTTTTATAGGTGTGTAGAACGTTAAGTTAACTCACTTGTTATTATTTTTGGCTAAATATGCTTTTAAATAAAGCATATTCTTAAATTATAACGAGGCAGTTTAAATAATTTTGCAAATGGTACTGTACACTTTTGTCTAGTTCTCGCTCGATGATCGGTGGAGAAATGAGCTCCGCAGACAAATATGATTGAATTTGAAATTATGCTACGGCGCATCCTAATAAAGGGAAGGGGTATATCTCTAACATCTTGAAACGAACAGCAGGTAGAGGTTCCCCGAAATTCATTTAGGCTATAAGCTTCTGCCTCTTAAAAAACGTTGACCTGGAGGTCCGTTCCTAATTGTATGGCACGGCACGTGGTTAATAGTCTAGGCAATGTTTTACGATATAAATCTAATAATGTCCATGCTCAATGCATTTCAAGACCCATGAGATTTTGAAGTACCTCTAGTAGTACGTAAAAACCGGAAAGAGGTTCATAATTTTGAATTGAGTCTCTAGTAGTACGTAAAAACCAGAAAAAAGTTCATATTTTTGAGTTGGGTGAAACCATTAAAAAAAGAAGTGATAATTCTCAAACTATCAAGAATCTTATTTTGGGCAGATCTGAAACCCTTCTGAGTTAGATACTGCTTTGGTCTGACGCTATTTCCTGTGACAATCTGCATTGTCGATACGTAAGATGTACTAGAAGTATTTTGATTCATAAAAAAGCGCTTACTTCCGCAATAAGAGTGCTGTATATGTCTTGCACATCATCAAATGTTTTCACATTCTTTCCAGTAATCGCGGTAAGATTGTTAAACAGATCTTTGTATTCGTTCAACATCAGTTGAATTTCGTCAGATTTCTCCAGTCGCTCCAATTCCAAGCTGTATTGAGCACAAGGTTTTCTCACTAACAGCAACTATAAAAATAATGTATTTGAAATCAGTTAAAACGTTTGGCAGCAAACCCAAAAATCAAGAATACGGTAATCTTACTAAAATATTAAAACAATTGTGTCTATCTGCACCGAGATACCTAGCGAACTCATGACAAACAATGAAAACCAGAATCTCAATATTTATAGTTAGGATAAGTAGGATATACTGCAGGCAAGACTATGTAACAAGTAGGTATAATATAATTCTGAATACTTTGTCATCACAATAAGGTCTTTAGATCGACTCCAACTTATGTCTATATCCGTACAGTAATCTAATCTATTTCTACCTCTGCTCCCGTTTCACTTCCATTTCCGCTTATTTTATAAGTATGTTTCTAACTAGCCCTTCATGTCTGACTAGGGTCCTATTAACCTATCTCCCCTCGTCATCATCGTCATCATCATCATCATCATCATCATAAGGTCGTCAGTCCTAAGACTGGTTGGACACGCACCGCCACTCCTTCCTATAATAAGCTAATCTTCCCATTTCCCTAAAACTAGAACATCCCACATCCTTAACTATTTGCGAACAGTAATCTAATCTAGCTCTACCTCTACTCCTTTTAACTCCTGTTTCTGCCTCTAATATACCTCTGACTAGACCCTCATGCCTAAGAAGGTGTCCTATCAATCTATCTCACCTATTTATTATTGACTTCCATAGAGTACTCTGTTCTCCTATTCTTTCTAATACCTCTTTATTTCTAACCTTCCTTATCCTCGGTCTCCTCATCATTCTCCTATAACACCACATTTCCAACACTTCTAACCTTTTCTTTTCCGCCGCGCCCACCGTCTATGTCGTCGCACCCGTACAGAGCCGCGCTCCAAACAAATACCTTTAAAAATCTTTTTCGATTTTCTAAATTAATCGTTCGCGAGCATAGAAGTGACTTCTTTCTATTGAAGACGAGTCGACCCTGCCCTATTTATCTGACTTCTTAGATACCTAAAATCAGTAACTTCTTTCAATCTTTCATTTTCTTTACATTCACTCTTTCCTCTATTTGATATTAATTTCCATAATGTCATCCTTTCTACTAGTTTTTCTTATATCTACTTATTTGGAGAATTATATATATTACTTTTACACTTACATGATCGAGATGAAGTGGCTCTGAATGTACTGGAATGGGTTGCCAATCTAAGGGTCCCCATTTTTGTACCGAATTAGGTGGCCATAGTCCAGCATTAATAAGTTGAGCGGTTACTTTAGTCCTATCTACATCTGTTGTTTGAACGTAAAATTCACTAGGATTGTAAAGGGATCCCAAGAAATTCCCATATCTCTCTCTTAACCATTTGCCCAACTCATACATTTGTACTTTTCCAGGCTACGGCAAGTTTAATTATTAAGAAAAGAACGGTGAACTCAGCATAATTTATTTAAGAAACAGCGAAAGAGGTCTCGACTTAAAAAACGTCATTTTGAAGAGTAATTTAAATTTTACATTCTTTTAATTTTACATTTTTATACTAATTAATTGATAATTTTGAAAGGCCTATTGGGATTCGTCCACCTGGTGACAGATCTTGTAACTTCATGAAGAAAAAACAAATTGACATGAGAATAATGCTATTAATTAACTGTTTCTTGGAGGTACCTATATGAAAACTATTTGAAAATTTTAAGAAAAATGTTTCCTAAACTAAAAGCTGTTAAAGCTTGCATTGGTATCAGAAAAGTGAATTTCGTACTGATAATTTATTCATGTCTATAACTATTTTGAGGTTAGGAATCTACTTCTCGTAGTAGTATGTTGTTTATTTATTGATTGAACAATTTTCACTTTCTATAAAATTACTTTTTTGAGGGATTGTGTCGCCTCAATCACATGTTCTGCCAATATTAATAATATTTTATTATCCACAATTATAATTCATTTACTTTCTCTAAAGATGTGCCCTTTTCAGTGTCTTGGATGCGCGCTGGCAAAATCGTAGGTAGGGAGAAAAAAGCTCATTATACTCTCAACTCTTGTTCATTAAGCATACTTATTCATACGGTACCTGCCAGAAATTTTGTTCAATCATGAATAGTAGTGCGAGTCTAAAACAAGTGTTAAAACCTTTAATATGTCTTCAAATATAAAAAAACATTTCGTTTATATTTTCAGTAGTAAATGGTACAACACATTTGAACAATGCAATTGTAGTAGACTAAAAGACTTTGAGAAGTTTTTCCTCATCACCGCCATGTTCTTTAGGCTCCTCCTATTTGACGGATCCCAATTGTTTACAGTTTTTTTATTATAGAATAGAACATTGTTTATTTTCAAATCTTCTAACTGATTGTTATCAACTGAAGGTATAAACTTACATTAGTAATTTGCCCCCATCCTACTGGATAAAATGTTTCATTGATGTAGGGATCGTTCGGGTAGGTATCAGCAGGTGTTCTAGGGCCATGTCGATATATCTGTGGGAAGAAAATATGCTTGGCAATTACATTAAAGTACGTTTCAAATGCTACTTAATTAAAATTACATTATAATTATAGTATTATTGCATTGGCCGTAACGTAAATTTATAAATAAACATTTTCCTAGACATTAGATTAGACGTACGGGTACCGTGGCCGGCGCATAGTCCTGATCTAAATCCCTTTCACTTCTGTTTATGGGGTTACATATGTAACAGGACGTGTATCAAACGCTAGTGCAGAACGCTAAGGATTTGCGCGACCATCTATGATCGCTGCAAACGAAATACGTCAAATGCCGGACGATTTTGCGGTACATGGGCGTGTGTTTAATTACTTCTAATGGAAGGATAGGGCTACCGGCGAGTCATTCCTTTTTCCCTATTACATCTAGTTAACGCCCTTCAAAGCTTGCTACTTATTTCAGAAACACACTATGGACAAAACCACTCTTATTATGCAGGTGCTACGGTATATCAACGACAAACTTCAGGTTTGTTTTTCTTTTATTGCAACTAATCACACTCCCCAAATAGAACCCGTAAGATAAAAAAGACATGCATTTACACATTCAACATGAGAAAAAGACCAGTTCGCCTTATTTGATTTGCCTCATCAGTACGGAAATCGAGATTTGTCCAAAATGTTTCACTTTACCAATTACGCCACATTAAAAAAATACAACGTGTAATTATACAACACGATACTGAAGTAAACCTTCTTCAAACATAACGGGATAGGGGTTAAGGAATTGATTTAATGGTATTATTTGTACACTATGCTTCGCACGGGTGCAACGCTGATAGTAAATATACTATAGAATGTCTTTATATACAACAATCACAGCTTTTTTGTCATTAGACAATACAAACCGGCCGGTACCGCCGCAACCGCTATGTTCCTGCATTTTAAGTCTGTAATATCTTCGAAAGTATTCATTTAAATTACATGCTGTAAAGGGCCATATTGATCTATATTAAATGCACAATGTATTTAAAAGTACTTAATTGGATAAGGATTAATGCTGTATTGCTTGAAATCGCTTCGTAAATAAGCCATTATTTCTCGTAAAAAGTAAAGGATAAAAAATTCTTATTGTGGGTGTTTTATTTATTTTGCGCTGCAGCGCCACTTCTTTCTCCTATGAGGGAGCACACGAATTTTTTGGAAGGATTGTAAGTGCAAGTAATTTACCTCACTGATGAATAACACGAATAACTGCACTTAGTAAATTTATTTACAAATATACAGTTATTACTACAAATGTATGTACATATATTGAAGACCCTGAACTTGATACACTGATGCTACTAATTGTTGTTTGTTGTTGTCTTAATTGTTCATTTTTTGATGTCTCATTATTGTGAGTGTGTCAGCCTATTTATAACATAATCTCCATCCTGATAGAGGAAGGGGTGAAAGTGCTAACCAACTGGTTTCTAATATTATTTAAGTACTTGAAGATAAAGTATCTTAAAGATATTGTTACCTGCAAAGTTCGATACCCTAAAATTACACCTAAACCACTTACATATAATATTTGTAAAAACCAACAAAATTGAATATTTGAATTTCCAACTTAATGTTTCAAGGAAACGGCAGGTAAATGTACCCTGGTCTGAACATCTACCTTACCGATGAACCTAGAGATTTAAAATTAAGGCTAACAATGTTGATATTGTTAATGGAGATATACTCCAGCAACCCTTGATTTTTCTGTGTGAGATGACATTTTACCTCGACCCCGCTGAGGCAGTAATATTCCACAGATAATCTTTCATTCTCTTCTGTCTTCATTTCGTCCGTCTCAACTTTCTCACCCGAACCACCACCCACCCATTTCCACGATTCCTGAAAGCAAGCTGAAGAGGACCTTCCGCCCTACCTTCCGGCATAGTCCGGAGGGACTGCCCGCCTACCAGCATTACTAGCTGGTGGGAATGAAACACCCAAAAGTTTTTTTTTTT
>NW_020438923.1:101604-118715 GCF_000699045.2 Agrilus planipennis
GTGGTCAACTGGAAAAATGTTTCTACGCTTATGGTCGACACTATAGTCAAGACACTAAAAGAATGAGTTTATGTTCAGCAGTAGGGGACACCAATGTACTGGGAAATCTATGGGGTGGAGGAAGAATTCATTTATGTTCCTATTACTATATGTCCCTACTATAACCCGGGATACCTAATACGCAGTAAGCAATGCTCTGCGTATGCATACCGGTGTAACTCAGCTGTTGTAGCAAAACAATTTGTTAATGTTTTGTTGAATTTAAGTTAACGATTATTAATTTTTTAACTTCTTGTTGAGTGAAATAAATTATTTTTTAATTTCATGAATTTCAAATATATATTCAATGGTAGGACTGGAAGAACGTACCACGCAATTTGTAGGACAATGTGACTGTTAAATTATATAAATATTAACTAAGTAAAAAAAAATCAGCTGGTTAGTAATCATTTATGATGACCTTATTATCGGTACATGTTGGAAAGACGGGACTCTTTGATCAAACCATAGATTTTGTAGGACAAATATTTTTTCAAATAGTTTAGGTAATTATCTTGAGATTAAACAAAAAAAAAACCACAGTTAGTAATAAATTTTTGAGAATCATCAAACCGACAACTTTTATCGTTGCTACCACAATCAAAGTTTCTTACAAGAAGTTGTTGGGCGTCTCGTCAAAATGAAGCTACTCACGGAAAATTAGCTTGATAGTAATCAAGTTCAAAAATGTACCAGGGATCCTGGACTATCTATCTCGTAGGGTTCAGCCAGCGTTTGTAATGTAAGCGCAAAAATGTGTTTATTTACGATATCACATTAGAAACCTCTAAAATTATCAGTGTTTCTCTACTATATTATGCATGTATTATACATATAAACCTTCCTTTTGAATTATTCTATCTATTAAAAAAAACGCATTAAAATCCGTTGTGTAGTTTTAAAGATCTAAGCATACATATGGAGAGACAGCGGGGGAAATGCGTTACATGATTTCGTTACGTAGCAACTCGCATGAAACGAACTTACCCTACCGTGCGTAAAGAAGTTTCATTTCAAAAATGCAAATCACATAAATACCTACTTATGCATACATTTTGTTTATATGCCTAACCACGGCACCATTTATTTTATTAGTTTCGCTTTTATTTGCGGTTTTGAATTAACCAGCAAAAATTGCAGAACATTTCTTAAAAATGCATAATCTAATGCTGGTCAAGGTTTAATTGCATCAGTGTTTCCCATGAAATGAAATGGATTTAAAAAAGAACTGATATAAAGGAAATTATAATTTGAATACTTGACAAACATGCAAATAATACTAGTATTGGTCGAATGCACACAACCGTATCAAGATTAATTTGGCTTATATTGTAATAATAGTTTCAAGGTTAACAATAATTATGACATCTACTTATATTTATCACTTTAGAAAATAATATTAAATAAACGAAATGTTCTAATTAATGCTAAACGTATGTAAAATATACATAATTTTGGGTTTTATTAGTTTATTTACAGGTAGACAGACGCTTAATGCTCTCATTAGAATTTTAAAGTCATCATTTTTACCTACATAAAAACCAAAGATGCGCAAATAATTCTCAAAAAGTTGTAAACTGTAATTTGATATGAAAATAAAATAATTTAGAGACCGAAAAATTATTTCATTTATTTTAAAGCTCAAATTATTATCTTTTGGTATTGGAAAATGAAATGTGTAACTAAAAATAAACAGTTTTAGGTATGCAAAAAAAGATAGGGGACAAAAAATTGAAAGAAGTCGCTAATTTTCAGTATCTAGAGTCAAACAATTCAAGACGGAAGGAGGAGTAGAGATATAAGACAACGGATGGCAAAGTGTCGAGTCGACCTTAAAAAAAGGTTACTCACTTCAATGTTACCGAATGGTTAATTTAGAATTTCGAAAAAGATTGTGAAAGGTGTGGGCCCGAAGGCAAAGAAAAGGTTAGAAGCATTCTAAATGTGGTGTTACAGAGTAGAAAGAAAGAAAGAGTAGAACAGAGTGCACTATGGAAATCAATAAGAAATAGGCGAGTTACCAAGAGGAGTAGTTGTACATTCTGTCAAGAAAGTACCGGAAACTCCCGTAAATGGGATTGTCGAAATTCTTTCTGTTAGTACAACTGTCCCATATACTCACGCAGAGTTTGAACGTCACTTGTCATTTATTTTGTTTACAGCGCGCATTTTGTTGGTTCATTTTGTTCTGCGATTTTTACAATTGATAAAAATATTGAATAAATAATCTGTCTTAAATTTTGCATGGCAAATAGAATTTCCAGTGCCGAAGCGCTAAAAATGTTACATAAGCCTTACAGTGAATTGGCTTAATCAAAACATATGTATATGAGTGGTACAGTGGATTTAAAAACTCTCGAGATGTGGTGGAAAATTTGCCTCGCATTTATAAAACAAACTATAACTGGTGATGAAACATGGGTTTATACGTTTGACATGCAAACCAGTCAACAAGCTTCGTAATGGCGCCTTCCAACTGAGCCGAAACCAAAAAAAGTATGTCAAAGTCGATCAAAAGTGAAGGTGATGTTGAAAGTTTTTTTCGATTACCACGGTTTTGTGCACTCAGAATTCTTGCCAGAAGGCAATACAGTTGATAAACAATATTATCTGATCGTTATACGGAGGTTGAGAGAGCAAATTGGTCGAAAAAGACTAGATTTGTGGAGAGAAATATCATGGATTTTGCACTACGATAACGCACCATGCCACAAGGCTATCATTGTGAACGAATTTCTCGCCAAAAACTCCATAAATTTTATCGAACAGCCACTGCATTCCTCTGATATGCACCAGTTGAGTTTTTTCTTTTTCAAAGACTTAAATTACCACTTCGAGGCAGCCGTTTTCAGTCGATAGATGACCACAGATAATTCGCGGTGAATACTGAACTCGATTCCAAAACATGCATTTAAAAAGAGCTTTGATGATTGGATTATTGTTCTAGCTTAAGGGAAATGAGAAAAATTAGCACAATATATGAAAATCTATAGGTGCGTGTCCAACCAGTCTTACGATCAGCGAACGGCATGGTCCATGTTTTTCTGTGGTTTCCTTAGATCATTTAGGCAAATGCTGGGGCAGTAATATTCCACAGATAAATCTTTCACTCTTTTCTGTATTCATTTCATTCTTCTAATCTTTCTCACCCCAAGCATCATCCACCTATTCCCACTATTCAAAAGGAGGCTGATGAGAGCCTTCTGGCATAGTCCGGAGGGACTCCTCAACCACCAGCAATAATAGAACCCAAAGTTTTCTTAGGATCGATAATCCATACAAAAAGTCATTGGCTACATCTTACTGCTCAGCAGACGACTGAGTACAACTTGGGGGCGCTCTTACGGCCTGCGCCGTACATTAACCACTATATTAGTTTTTTACGTTACCGAACGGCGTGGCCTAGAGGTTTAGACCATTGCTTAGCATTTGGGAGGACGCCGGTTCGATTCCGGGACCGTCTGCCTTGGTTCAAGTTTTTCTTGGTTCACTAAGACAAATGCTAGGTCAGTAACATTCCACAGTTAATATTTCATTCTCATTTCGTCCGTCTCATCTTTCTCACCCGAACCGCCACCCACTCATTCCCACGATTCCGGAAAGGAGACTGAAGGGGATCTTCAGCCCTACCTTTAGGCGTACTCCGGAAGGACTGCCCGCCCACCAGCATTAGTAGCTGGTGGAAATGAAACACCCAAAAGTTTAAAGTTTCTTTTCTGTTGTGTTAGGTTAGGCTAATTTAGTTTTTTGTGTATATTTGTTTGACTTCATTCCGCATCCAAAATAAATAGTCAGGACCGATTTAAAGAGAATAAGAAAGTAAAATTGAATGTAAATATGAATACGTAGGTACTTACAACATGTAAAAGTTGAAGTTCTTTAGGATCATCGTTTATTACACGTGCATTAATTACAGAAATTGTAATCAAAATGGTTACAGCAACTGCTCCTACTATCATACTGGACACCAAAGTCCTCTTGGAGGAAATCTGTAAAAACAGAAATCACGAAATTGGTTTACACAGAACTAGGTAGGTCTAATGAAGATATTTAATGCACTGAGTCACAACTTCTAATCTACTGTACTTATACGTTACGATTAATAATTATATCAGGTACTTTTTTTACTTATATAACGATGCCGTTTTTGCAATCTTTTGTTTAGATTATACAGCTGATAATTATTAACACCAATTAACATCACTAATTATACATATAGACGGTAGATAAAGGTACACAAATAATTTTAAAATATTCTAATAATACTTAGATTGCTACTTGCAGAGAACCTTATGCCAAAGGTTACATTTTTAAATGAGTATTTACGTTTAATCGTCTAATTGCAGTGTAGTATCGGTAAGATGTTTTATTATGCAGCTGTTATGAAATTATTAAATATTTATTAAATTAGAGGAGTACAAAGATCTATCATTAACTTATTATTGAAGGAGAAATAATAAAAACTAATTATAAGAAGTTTATTTATGTCTGTATAATTTACTTTTAGACTTCAGACCGTATTCCAAAAGAAACGCTTCCAAAGTATTCCAGCAAAAGTTGCAGGAGTAATACAAATGTTCGCAATCGCAGGATAAAGGGCAAAGCCGCCCGGTATATTTTGGTTTTCCGGCGGTTCACAAACAATTTAACTCAAACGTCCACTTGTTTATAGACAAATTCGCAAAATCTGAATATATTTATATAGGGTTGTTCGGAAAGTCATTTCGTTTTTTCCCGACAGAGGATTTAATTGTATTCTTTTGGACCCACTGTCCCATATACTCACGCAGAGTTTGAACGTCACTTGTCATTTATTTTGTTTACAGCGCGCATTTTGTTGGTTCATTTTGTTCTGCGATTTTTACAATTGATAAAAATATTGAATAAATAATCTGTCTTAAATTTTGCATGGCAAATAGAATTTCCAGTGCCGAAGCGCTAAAAATGTTACATAAGCCTTACAGTGAATTGGCTTAATCAAAACATATGTATATGAGTGGTACAGTGGATTTAAAAACTCTCGAGATGTGGTGGAAAATTTGCCTCGCATTTATAAAACAAACTATAACTGGTGATGAAACATGGGTTTATACGTTTGACATGCAAACCAGTCAACAAGCTTCGTAATGGCGCCTTCCAACTGAGCCGAAACCAAAAAAAGTATGTCAAAGTCGATCAAAAGTGAAGGTGATGTTGAAAGTTTTTTTCGATTACCACGGTTTTGTGCACTCAGAATTCTTGCCAGAAGGCAATACAGTTGATAAACAATATTATCTGATCGTTATACGGAGGTTGAGAGAGCAAATTGGTCGAAAAAGACTAGATTTGTGGAGAGAAATATCATGGATTTTGCACTACGATAACGCACCATGCCACAAGGCTATCATTGTGAACGAATTTCTCGCCAAAAACTCCATAAATTTTATCGAACAGCCACTGCATTCCTCTGATATGCACCAGTTGAGTTTTTTCTTTTTCAAAGACTTAAATTACCACTTCGAGGCAGCCGTTTTCAGTCGATAGATGACCACAGATAATTCGCGGTGAATACTGAACTCGATTCCAAAACATGCATTTAAAAAGAGCTTTGATGATTGGATTATTGTTCTAGCTTAAGGGAAATGAGAAAAATTAGCACAATATATGAAAATCTATAGGTGCGTGTCCAACCAGTCTTACGATCAGCGAACGGCATGGTCCATGTTTTTCTGTGGTTTCCTTAGATCATTTAGGCAAATGCTGGGGCAGTAATATTCCACAGATAAATCTTTCACTCTTTTCTGTATTCATTTCATTCTTCTAATCTTTCTCACCCCAAGCATCATCCACCTATTCCCACTATTCAAAAGGAGGCTGATGAGAGCCTTCTGGCATAGTCCGGAGGGACTCCTCAACCACCAGCAATAATAGAACCCAAAGTTTTCTTAGGATCGATAATCCATACAAAAAGTCATTGGCTACATCTTACTGCTCAGCAGACGACTGAGTACAACTTGGGGGCGCTCTTACGGCCTGCGCCGTACATTAACCACTATATTAGTTTTTTACGTTACCGAACGGCGTGGCCTAGAGGTTTAGACCATTGCTTAGCATTTGGGAGGACGCCGGTTCGATTCCGGGACCGTCTGCCTTGGTTCAAGTTTTTCTTGGTTCACTAAGACAAATGCTAGGTCAGTAACATTCCACAGTTAATATTTCATTCTCATTTCGTCCGTCTCATCTTTCTCACCCGAACCGCCACCCACTCATTCCCACGATTCCGGAAAGGAGACTGAAGGGGATCTTCAGCCCTACCTTTAGGCGTACTCCGGAAGGACTGCCCGCCCACCAGCATTAGTAGCTGGTGGAAATGAAACACCCAAAAGTTTAAAGTTTCTTTTCTGTTGTGTTAGGTTAGGCTAATTTAGTTTTTTGTGTATATTTGTTTGACNGAATAAGTTTGTGTTCTGCAACATTCTAGAACGATCGAAAACATTAAATAATAAAAGGCAACCTGTCATTGTTAAGAACAATCTTGAAAATTCTGGTACTATGTTATATAAACCGAAATTCAGTGACTTTTCGTCAGTTTGATCGTGTTTGCAAATCAATTGAAATTGACAATGAACAGTAATCAAACAAAACAAAGTGATTTTGACAAATGAAAAAGAACAAACTATTTCATTATTCTACAGTGATCTGCTACTAGAAATTTCGATGTATTATGGTATATAAACCGAAATTCTATACACCGCATGTTTAAGGGTCGATTTCCTGGGCTATGTTTAAAGTTAACAAAATGGTTCAACTGAATTTAGCGTATCACGTGCCCCTGTTTTGAATAACAGCGGAACGTGATTGGCTCTAATCAGTTGAACCAAATTGTTAACGTTGATCAGCGCCTAGGAAATCGGAGGTAAGTCTCTCAATAACTAAGATAGAAATCTACATTATCTACGTTGAAAAGTGGATCCTTAAATATTTTATATACCATTAAACATGCGATGTATTTTAACCCGAGCAACGCCGGGTTTCGCTGCTAGTAAATATGTCTAATTCCTTCTCGAAAATATCTCATTACATCAATCAAATTTCTCAATTTAATTTGAACATTTAAGAGTGCAACTTTTAGTCTATAAAAACAAACAAATCAAAATAAATAAATTGTTCCTTTCCTTATAGATCTCTACAGTACCCTCTGTTCTCCTCTAACATTTTTTCTATTTATTTATTTATTAAAATTGGTACTTTACCTTACTGAAGAAAGATCAAAATAACAAGTTCTATGGAACGTTATGTTCTTGGTCAGTAATTTATTGAAATTACCAGGCCTGGATCGCAATTTCGATCGATAAATCACAGATGACCAAATAATAGACGTATTTGAAATTATATTTTCCTTAAATAAAATAAAGTAACGACAACTTAAGGTTTTAATATAAAAAATGAACTGTGTTAATCACTGTTCTCACAAGCACGTCTAGTATAATAATATTGAAATTTTACATGTGTGTTCCAGCGGACAGGTTTGGCAACTGTTACCCTCATTCCCTAATGTGAGGGTCGGCAACTGACCATGGAAGGTCAAAAACCGAACCGTCAAAACTTTTTGAAAGCAATTTACTCGAATAAATTATTTAAAAAATATTTATCTGCAAATAAAAAGGTATGTTTGAGCTTTGAGTGCCTCTCTTGTCATTTTTTGAAGGAAGTAGTGTGTCTTTTTTTGGACATCGATAAAAAATTTTAAACACATCCGGACCCCACCTAAAATTACTTGTCGACCCCTGCCCTAGTGTATCACTTTTAAGGCATTATTACACGGAGCATCACTGTTGCCAACCTACTACAGGAAAAAATCCCACGCACAGGTCCAAAAAATCTCATATTTTCTCTAAAAATCCCTCCACGCGCAGGTCCAGAAAGTCCCATATTTTCTCTAAAAATCTCTCCAACTTATTACTATTATTATTTTTTAATTCGTTAATTTAATCGTTTATTCGAAGAAAAAATATACAATATTTTTGTAAACATGGACAACTTTTCGTGTCGATAGTATAATACCGATAATTTTATTGTATGTAGTTATCTCGTTTCCCAAAAATGCAGACAAAACCAGGCCTTGGGGGTTTAGATGTTTAGATGTTCGGATTTTGGAACAATACACCAATTCAAACATTTATTTTTATTAGTTTTAACATCTGTTTCTGATCTGTTGACTGGTCACTTTCAAGATGTTTGCTGAAGACCATACAATGATACGAAAACAATATACAATTCAAAAAAGTTCAAGACAATTTATCGTAGGGACTTGAGCAGGTACCTGCAGGCTGCACCAGTAGGCTTGAACGCACGTCGCCGTCGTATATCAACCGTTTCATCGTACAGCATTATACGATTATAGCTGACAAAATTTTACGTTTACAATTAGAAAAATGAGCGCCTTCATAATATAATATCAGGTCAACAAAATCAAACAAAACCAACCAGAAAATGGCAAATTACAAAAAATCCCGCAAAAATAAGGAAAAATCCCTTTATCCCTCGAGAACGTCAAAAATCCCTCGAATCGGGATAAATCCCTCGAATTGGCAACACTGCGGAGCATGTACTGCTGATCCAAGCTCTGTGTGACAGGGTCGGCGTGGTCTGGAGCGAGAAGATGCGTTCTTTGTCTTCTTTAAGCATAGCGTGGATAGGAGATCTATGAGCTGTGAGTTCTGAGCAAATCAAGACAGTCTTGGTATTGCTCTTGGTCTTGCTCTTACTGAAATACTTTTAATCTTGTTTCTGGCCGTCCTAGCCTAGCCTTGCTGATATGATCTCGGTTTTGGTCTTGCTCTTGGTCTTGCCTGTTTAGCATTGGCCTTTTCGTTTTTCTTCTTCTAAGCACAAATTTTTCTGTATACCGACACAATAATTGTCTTAAGTGCTGATTGTTTTTGTTAGACGTGCCAGCTTGTCATGACTTCTAATGAAGAAAATAGTGTCAATAGTTGTGAGAATTATGAAAAGTGGAGAATTTACCGTTCCTAAATGCATAAATTGTCCTATCCTCCAACGCATAAATTGCCCTTTTAGCGAGCACAACAGTACAAGTTATTTGAAAAGTAAAAGATACCGAAAAAAAGATTAGTTTCTCTCTGTATTTCAATCATGTATTATCCAAATAACAACAAAGAACACTTACTCCGAGGTTATTCTTAAAGCCCCCTTTTTTCAAATAGGGGTTAAGNCACTTCTAAAAAATGTCTAAATTGTATGTATGTTTAAGTGTTAAAGTCTAGTGCAAGAGAAGAAAAGCTTCTTCAAACAGTTGTAATACTAATAAATCTATCGAATTTTTTATTTAATATTGCGTATTTGGTCTCAGTCTTGCATATTTGGTCTTGATTTTAGTCTTGGTCTTGCTAGTTCGATCTTGGTCTTGGGAAAATGCAAGATCAAGGTCACTTTTCTTCATCACTATCGTAGAAGCAACTGCGATCGCATTCATGATGACTTTGCGATAATATATAGTTTTGCATTGCATATTCTTGTTTCAGTTTTCCGTCACTCAAAATAAATTTCATGCGATCAACGATCCAACCCAACCCTGCAGCGTTAGAATGGTAACGTAATTTTACCGCGGCGACAGCTTGTGTGATCAGGTCACAGCCAGCTAGTATCACGGACAAGCTGCGGCAAGTATGTATCCTTTGATTTCATTAAATCACGAACGCGGTCACGGTTACGACGCGACAGCGTAAATGCGTTTTTAACTTAACGAAATCAGAACGCCGCGAGTGGTTTGTCGCTCCACGCGCCGTGCAATTGCACCTTTACATGCAACAATTTATTTGATTCCTTGTAGATCATATTTTATAGATATGTTACCGGAAAGGAAATGAAATCTAGGAATTGTATACAATTCCTAGGAAATTTATACAATTACGAGGCTATTTAGGAAATGTATAAAAAATTGTTTCAAAGATTTTTTAATATACACATATCCTGGGAAATATATACATTTCCTAGGAATTGCATGAAATTCCGATATTGTATAACACTAATGCGTTTTGTGAATAAAATGAGTAAACTGAGAATCAGAGTTGTCTGTGTTTACGCGGTTCTATAGGGCGATCGCCTGATGTATATGCATTGGTGACGTTATTGTTTGGTAAGGTTAGGTTTGGAGATGTATATGCGTTAGTGACGTTATTGTATAGTTATTAGGTAGATTTATGACAGACTGGAGTTTCTTTAATGCCCCTGCCAGCTGATATGTTGGAATAATGTCTTCGAATGCTTCATTATGATCTCCACGCCCAACATATATTCATGAAAATGATCAGCATTACCACCTGTACAACATTCAAACACTAAAAATTCAAAGTTATCGTGTTTGCTGAAACAAAGATAATCTCGTCACATTATTCTAACATCTAACATATCTAGCGGGCAGCGACATTAAAAAAACTCCAGTCTGTCATAAATCTCCCTAACCAAACACTGACGTCACGAATGGGCATAGGTATACCTCATTTACTCTCTCTAGCGATGTGCCCCTTCCAATGTCTTGGATGCGCGCTGGCAAAATCGTAGGTAGGAAGAAAGAAGCTCGTTATACTCCCGACTCTTGTTCATTAAACATACTTATTCATACAGTACCTGCCAAAAGTTTTGTTCAATCATGAATAGTAGTGCGAGTCGAAAACAAGCCTTAAAGCCTTTAATATGTCTTCAAATATAAATAAACATCTCGTTGATATTTTCAGTAGTAAATGGTACCAATAACAGCACATTTGAGCAATGCAATTGTAGTGGATAAAATGGTCAATTTTTCCGTGCAGTACTGTACGGATTATACGCTCCTCACCGGTTAAGAGTTTTGCCGAGAGTTGTCTCCTTCCTTTTCTGACCTAGTGCTGTTCTTTTCTACTTTGCGCCGGTCAAACTGAAGGTCACATCGCTACAAAAAGTAAACGTCTCCAAACAGCCTGCCGTATTATTGCCTATTTAGTATTACCTGTAATATATTTCCGATTGCTACATAGAAAATGTACAGATTTTCTAGGAAATGTGTCTAATATAACCTATTTCACACATTTCCGGTCGCTTTTAGGAATTACATTCATTTCCTAGGAATTGTATATAATGACGGATTTCATACATTTCCGCTAACAGATATATTAACAAATACATAATGTCTCAAATACTGTACCTGCATAAATTTTTACTTAGTTGTAGTGTAAATCACAAACACAATTTGTTTTGAGTCGTTTATTGAATTAGATTTCATCCGGTGTTGTAATATATTTAACAAATAAAATTATTGTAAAGACAAACACGCAAATCTAATTTGCATAATTTTATTTTAATGGATATGACGATAATGTTGCGCTAAATACCTACTTACATACGCACAAACAGTTAATTTCTAAAATCGTTTATTACAGTTTGCAAACGGAGAAGAAACCAAAAATTGTGAATCTCAAATAAACTCATCATTTTATGATACAACTTATTAGTGAATAACCGAAGTGTATGCTTCGCATAGGATCACTTAATGTTAGAGACCTTTCGTTTTGTGAGTTTATTTACAAATTGAGATAACACAGTATCCAAAATTAGGTAACTACCCAAAATTAGGCGGCTTTTGTCTACCTCATTCTTTTTTTTTTGGGCATGTACCACTACCGCAGTGCAAATTTACCCATATGAAAGTAAATTTTTCGAATCAAATACGGTTACTGGAAGTACCTATTTATGCATGGTGATCATAAGGTCGTCAGTCCTAAGACTGGTTACATTCGCACCTCCACTCTTTCCTATCCTTAACTAATCTTCCCATTTCCCCAAAACATGAACAACCCACATCGTTAACTATTTGCAAACAGTAATCTAATCTAGTCCTCTTAACTCCTGTTTCTGCCTCAAATATGTCTCTGACTAAACCTTCATGTTTGAGAAGATGTCCTACCAACCTATCTCGCCTATTTCTTATTGACTTCCATAGAGTCCTCTGTTCTCCTATTCTTTCTAATACCTCTTTATTTCTAACTTTCTCTATCCACGGTATCCTCATCATTCGCCTGTAACCCCACATTCTGCATACCACCCAACATTTATGTCACCTACAGAAAGATTTCCTTCCTAAATAAAACAGTGAAATTGATCCAACAAATAAACTTAGTAGAACATCTTCCAACAACAGAAATCATTTTGCCGCCTTTGGCATATTGCAGTTGCATGCTGCTTTATATTTTATTTTTATGAAAACGAAAACACGCAAAACACTAAGGAAATAACGAATTACATAATTTCAGGATATTATGTAATACCAAGGTCTTACGTTAAAATTGGATACTGTCTTTAATCGAAATATAGTATAGATGCGTGTTCCCAAATGGAGAGGAAAGTGGGTGAATTCAAAAATGGACTCGTTCAAAATTTTATTTTATCGTATGGTTCTTGGTAAAAACGAGTGGCATGGCCTAGAGATTTAGACCATTGCTTAGCATTCGGGAGGACCCCGGTTGGATTCCGGGTCCGTCTGCCTTGGTCCAAGTTTTTCTGTGGTTTCCTTGGATCATTTAGGTAAATGCTGAGGCAGTAATATTCCACAGATAATCTTTCATTTTCTTCTGTCTTTATTTCGTCCGTCTCATCTTTCTCACCCGAACCACCACCCACCCATTCCCACGATTCCTGAAAGCAGGCTGAAGAGAGCCTTCCGTCCTACCTTCCGGCGTAGTCCGGAGGGAGTGTCTGCCAACCAGCATTACTGGCTGGTGGGAATGAAACACCCAAAGGATTTTTCCTTTTTTGGTAGTCTTTCACCTGCTTCAACCTTCTCTTATCCTTGTTAACAATCAATATAGAGATGTTAATTTAATTCATATATTAAATAGATAATGATACAAATAAGGTTAGAAAACACTAGTCTAGATCGTATACATGTTTTCCTTGACCTTCTGGGCCTCCCCTTCAAATAATCTTGTAGCTCATTATCTTTAGAATGACTTCCATCTGTTAGGTATGTTTTGTTGTCCTTATAACAATTTTTATAACAAGGAATGTGGTCTATCAGAAAATTAAAAATTAATAATTAGTCGCCTAATAAAATAGAAAAACCAAACATGTCGACTATTAACCTGTAACGTAATCTCAAAACCTTGCTTATAAATAAATTACTAGAGACAACCATAACTCATGTATGAAAAGGTAACTGAAAACAATTTCCAGTTTCCACATAAACGAAAAGACTATCTTATTGCCAAGGAAGCGAAAAGAGCTGATCGTAAGCTTAAGAACAATGGAATTATTTTTTGTAATTGTTTACGATATGATTATTTATCTTTTCACCTGCATTTTTGTACTCCAAACTATTAATTATTCTTTCTAGCTTAACAGTATACCAATTTTGAATCCTCAACCTCAAATTTTCATTTCCGGTTAAGCAATAAAACAGTAAAGTTTGTTATAAATAAAAATAATAAATACATACTGCCCAAAAAATGTATTAGGTTAATTAAATGCTGTAAAGTTACGAGGATGTATTTTATTTAAGAAAAATCATAGATACCTATGTAGGTAGTTGACCTTTATAGTTGTAATAACATTTTTTTTTATATATCACAAAGAACAACGTCAGAACATTCATTACTAATTGGACGACGTGAATACTGAATAAATAGCATTTCAAAATAAAAAAGAAATAGATTTTATAGAATTGTTTAGCCTTATTTATTGGTTCATCTGCTGAAGTTCCAGGAAAATCAGGATGAACGTCCATTTGGTTCGTCATATCGTATATCCCTTGCAGAATTAATGATATTCTCGAAATTTGAACGATCATTTATAATAAGTTCGTGATTTTGTGTAATTACCAATTTGGATATTAAGTAAGTGTAGGATTCTGCATCATCTTTCTGGCAAGATTTATTAGATTCAATATGTAGTACAAAATGGAAATAAAACATAAAAACACGAGATCATGAGATATCTCTCTCCCTTGCCGCTGGTGGGTCGGATGTCAGAGATGCTGGTACTGAAACTTTTGGATGTTTCATTCCCACCAGCCACTAACGCAGGTCGGCGGGCAGTCCCTCCGGACTACGCCGGAAGGTAGGGCGGAAGGCCCTCTTCAGCCTGCTTTCAGGAATCGTGGGAATGGGTGGGTGGTGGTTCGGGTGGGAAAGATGAGACGGACGAAATGAAGACAGAAAAGAATGAAAGATTATCTGTAGAATATTACTGCCCTAGCATTGGCCTAAATGATCCAACGAAAACGGCGTCGTCCCGAATGCTAAGCAGTGGTCTAAACATCTAAGCCATGCTGTTGATTAGCTGGTACTAATTTTTTTTTTCCGAAGAGGGGAAATCACGCCCTGAATACCCCCTTCATCGGATTCGCCGAAGCGCCTACTGACTAAAACCCCTCCTCGAGTAGGGAGATCAACCAGAAGGTTGTACATTCCAAGGAAAGGTTCGTTGAGAAGTTTGGGAAAAAGATAGCTGAGTGGGGGGGGGGCTAGTGTTTTGGGGTGGAGGAATGATGTGAAAGAAAATCGGTGTCCCACCTCAAATAGTACAGTGGGCACTCGCGTTAAAGAACGAAACTAAAATTGAGCAAAAGTGAGCAGCTCGCAAGAGAAGGTGACAGGGCCTTCTGAAACGGTAGTTTGGCTTAGGGGCGAAGGGGGCGAAGTGGGAAAGTGTCGAGATAGACGGGTTTGGGTGACCTGACACTGAGGCCTCGAGATTTACTGCGAATATGGTTGTAACCTCGGGGAGAGAAGATAGATCAGTTTCTTTCCGAATTTGGATGTTCCCGATGAACCATGGGTAGTTGAGTGCGGAGGGAAGAATCTGCATGTGAGTGATTTAAAGAATCTGGAGACTGCGAGAATAAGTGCAGTCCCAAATGGGAATGGCGTAGGAGCAAATGCTTATGATAATTGCGTTGAACGCAGGGATTTGTGTTTGATGGGAGATAGCTATTTTGGAAAAAAGGCTTCAGGGAGAAAAAGGTTCCTAGGGCCTTGGCACGGGTGGCAAGGATGTGTTTTCGTCATGTCAGTGTTCTATCAAAAACGACGCCGTAGGTAGCGGAGTTGCTCCGTTTGATGGGGTGGTTGTTAACGATGATCGTCGGAGGCTTTCGAGTCCTATGGGAGAAGAAGATAATAGCTAGTTTCCATTTACGATACCAGTTGAGGAGCAGGGGCAGAAATTTGTTAATATTTGCGGAGCTCCGAAGAATTGTTTTGGTGGAATTTATAAGGGCAATGTCATCGGCCTAAAGAGCAGTGAGGATTGAACCTAGGGAACTGGTAATGAGGAATACACGACTATTTAAACAAACCCCAGTACCAAGCAAGGGTTCGGAAAAAGAGGGGTGGTGAGAGAAGAGCGAAAATTAACAATAAAAACGAATTTGTTTTTAACGTCAAATTCGCAAGGAAAATAAATAATCTTATAGCAGAAAGTAACAGGGCATGCTTGAAAGCAAGAAAAACATGATTTTACGTTAGGAATTAACGAAAAAAAGAATCTTGAAAATATATATATATATATAGAGAGAGAAGAAAATAAAAGACTAGAACGTAAGAGGGAGACTACAGCCGAATAAATGACAAAAAGAAAAAGCAGAAAAAGTAATTGATCAAAATTAAAAGTTGAAGCTAGATAAAGTTCGGCTGTAGCTAGGGTGGTTTAGGTAACCACGGGGTAATGACGTCAAAGAAAAACCAGCAGCAAGTTGTTATTCTTCCGAGAACGATGGTCCGTGTCGATGTTTACAGAATAAATTTCGTAAATAATGTGCATCATATCACGCAAAAACAAAATGGTACAGTCTACTAAGCAGTTCTGAGAGACGCAGCGGATAAGTTTATATTTATTTTGATAAAAAATGAAATTTTTAAAAAAGGCACACATTTCAAAAGGCAACTTATAAATGTAAAGTTAAAAAATCTATTACTTCAAGTAAATTACAAAAACCCAAAAATCAACAGCAAAGAACATTTAAAAATCCTAAAACGCGTTTCGACGCCCAGTGTGTCATCCTCAGGTGTAAATATCGGAAAGCGTTTTAGGTTTTTAAACATGTTGAATTTTAGGTTTTAGCGTTTTATTTACTTAATTTAGTTCGATAGAATTTCTTTTAATTTTCTTGTTTCAATAAAAGTACAATAAGTAAGTAAAAAACTTATAACTTTAGACTTATCTTACCTTTCTGACTAGATTAGGAGTTACCATTTCCGAGTTTGTAGTAGCGTTGTCAACTCAAAAATCACATTGTTCACAAACACGCTGTTAAGACTGTGAAATGCTTTTCGAATCTGCGTCAAAACAAAACTGAGCCACTTTTACAATACACCTAGCAGTCGGTGCATGCTTACTTTCAAGTCAAGGGCATTATAATGCGTTAAACACTAATTTGCCGCTATATTGTTGAACAATAAGATTTATTTTTACAAATGTACCTACTACATTTGTCACTGATATCAGCTGAATATATATATAGTAATAAAATAACATTCTAGTGCTGTCTTTTTAACCGATTCTCTTATCAACTTTTTTACGTCGTGCCTCATAAATTTTAATAAAGTTATTTCGTAATTAGTAGAATGAAGCTAATGGCGTTTTCAAAACAGTTCTTTCAAATTCCTTACATTGCTCATTAATTGGTAAGCAGAATAATTTCGTAAACCTATCAATCAAATATAAGATGTAAGGGTTTTAGTTTTCGTGGAGTGAGTCGTGATAACGCGATGAAAGTAGAAAATAAGCAGGGCTGGACTAGCCAAAGTGAAAGTAGGAGCAAATTGCTCAAATTAAACTAAGGATCAAAGCGAAGAAGTTGAAAATAAAGTGAGCGTTTCAGAAAATACTACAAACGGCACAGTGAACGCCATCTGTAGCACGATGCTACATTTTAGGATTACGTATTTTTCAACAAGGTCCACTTGTGTGGATATCTACTTGCTGAAAACGAATCCTGGCGTAGCCAACCTCAACGTGATAGGCACGTTAGCTTAATCGAATAAAATAATTCGAAGTGGTCTGTATTCTGTCGAAACTGCCAGACGCGGATCGCGATTTCG
>NW_020438923.1:118805-120616 GCF_000699045.2 Agrilus planipennis
TGCGACGCGCTGATGAGATCCAAAAAGATCGAAATCGCGATCCGCGTCTGGCAGTTTCGACAGAATACAGACCACTTCGAATTATTTTAAAGAGAGCGTGTTCGCACAATCACGTCCCAAGTTTCATATTAGAGAACCTTCTCACTCTTAAGAATTATAAAAACTAGGTTAAGATTTAGTTTTATCTAAGTTTGTGATATGTAGGGTAGAGGTAAGTAGAACTATCCCATATAGGGGGAATGTTGAAAAAGTGTCCAGCTCTAAGAAATGAATAACAGTTAAACCCGCCAAAATGGCGCTAGGGCAGACAAAAGGTATGGTACGAATGTAACAGCTGTTGACATATTGAGGTATGACGAGTTAAGTTGTAACCTCATAATGACGCTTGACGCTAGCGTTGAGCGTCAAATTATGGCTCCATCTATCTCAGATTAGAAGAATCATGTCTGACGTCAAACATCAGCGTCAATCTAAAAAAATAACCAGAGAAAAAATCGCAAGTCGATATCTCGATATATACTTACCTCTAACCTAATTTTTATAAAAGCACGTAACAATTGCAAACAAAAAACTTATAACTACAATAAATATTAAACATTATAGAAAATTCTTCAGCCTGCTTTCAGGAATCGTGGGAATGGGTGGGTGGTGGTTCGGGTGGGAAAGATGAGACGGACGAAATGAAGACAGAAAAGAATGAAAGATTATCTGTAGAATATTACTGCCCTAGCATTGGCCTAAATGATCCAACGAAAACGGCGTCGTCCCGAATGCTAAGCAGTGGTCTAAACATCTAAGCCATGCTGTTGATTAGCTGGTACNCACTGAAATTCTTTCAATATCGATTACTATCGAGTTCGATTATATACATTCTGAATTAGCTGTTGATCTTTAAAATAATAAGCTAATTTGTGTTTAGATTTTTACGATTTGACGTTACAAGATTTTTTTCTAGGTGGCAGTATAGCCTAAATTGATCACGTGATGTGATTTGACGCTCAAAGCTAGCGCCAAGCGTCAGCATGAGGTTACACCTTTAGAAAGTTGAATATTTTTAGTGACTAGAATAGTCAGTGACAGTTCAGAATATCAAGGGTGTGTTCCGAAATATAACCCAGCATACTGGCCAGTGCTGATGACGTCATGAATCGACGCCATATTGTACTGGTGTGCCACCATATTGTACTGGTGAGACAAGTTCGACGTAGTAGTATTTCAAACGGGCGTGTTTGCATCAGACTTTGACGAATTTTTTATTGTATGAAACTTTAATAACTTTTGGAGCAAAATTATTGTAAACGAACACAAACACTATTCTCAATATGGCGTCAATTTGACGTCAACACACTGGCCAGTATGCTGGGTTATATTTCGGAACACACCCCAAACTTCAACTATTTACGTAGTTCAAAGTAATTTTGTTTTTGTTTATTTTTCTATCCTATTCTACTAACTCTTAGCGTTTCATTTGAAATTTACCCCGTTGCTACTGTTGCACCCTAATTTAAAGCAGTTTGACGGACACTTTTTCACTACAAGAATGGTACTCCTTACCTCTACCCTCCATAGTTTGTTATGAACTTTTGTTTTACTTTCTTTTGAAAAGAGATTCATTTATAATTACGAGAAAGCAATTGTATAGATCGCTACTAGTTCTCGAGAATTTTAACTAAAAGTACTGAAATTGTCGTTTAATAAAAATTAAAAGGAATACTCACCCCTAATTACCACAAATTATTTTATATGAGCGGACACGTGTTTCGCCCACTTCATACGTGGGCATTATCAACGCGAGACTCGTATGAAGTGGG
>NW_020438923.1:120689-133527 GCF_000699045.2 Agrilus planipennis
TTTTTAATTAATATTTACCACAGTCTCCTCTTTCTATTTTGTCGTTTAATAATTTATTAATCTTTAATTTTTTTATGGAAGCATAATATGGTTACGGGATTTAAAACGCTAAGGTTATGGGGTTATAGGTTTAAAAACGTTTGGATTATGAGGTTATGGTTTTATATGGAATATGCGGGGGTTAAGGGGTTCAAAACGCTTGGGTTGTAGGGTTGTGGGGTTTTAAGTACTTATATAATGCTTTTCGCTACTGTAAGTCTTTTTTTTATTTTTGGGGGTCAAATTTCTTTTATAGCCACCGAAGCCTAACATTAAATCAGTACGGTCCTGGTATTAAAATAGGTAGGTAATAATTTTTGTTAATAAATTTTTGGGTAATTTAGATAAGAGAAAATGTGTATAAGCGTTACTAATTGTAGTTTCAAGGTGTACTTAGACTTTCTCAACTACACTCAAAAGTTGTAATGATATCACCTTTCACCCACAATTTAAAAGTCTTACCCTGTTTGTAGCATCGTAGTTATAGAACAAATGAAGTAATGTAAACTAGTGTTTTTTGTTTAAAAGTTGGCATTTTGATGTCACAGTTTGTAGGGATCAAGTTGAACATTTCTTTAATTTTGATGTTTCTAGTTTACGAAAAAGTCTCAGTTTTATCTGCTATTACTTTTTAAAGGTTTGCGTTTTCGTGTTGAAGTTCTTTTAGATATTGAAAAAATTTTTCTTAGTTGGAAATTATGAAACCTGATAAGTATACTTATCACCACTATAGTGGTGACGTGTGGCACTCACCCGTCTAGTACATTTGCATATGCATTTAATTACATAAATAAAACACTGCTTAAGAGCGAATACAAACATAGGAGACGAAAAATTAGAAGACTAATTTTAGGTATCTAGGAAGTCAGATAAGTCAGGACGGAAGGAGTAGTAGGGATACAAAGCAAAGGATATCGCTGGGTCGACTCGCATTCAATAAAAAGAAGTCACTTCTACGCTCACGATCGATTAATTTAGAAATTCAAAAAAGATTGTTAAAGGTATATATTTGGAGCGCGGCGCTGTACGGCTGCGAAGCATGAATGATGGCCGCGGCAGAAAAAAAAGGTTAGAAGCGTTCGAAATGTGGTGTTACAGACGAATGATGAGGATACCATGGACAGAGAAGGTTAGAAATGAAGAGGTATTAGAATGAATAGGAGAATGGAGGACTTTATGGAAGTCAATAAAAAATAGGCGAGATAAGTTGGTAGGACTCCTTCTCAGGCATGAAGGTCTAATCAGGGACATATTAGAGGCAGAAACAGAAGTTAGGAGTGGTAGCGGTAGACCTATATTAGATTACTGTTCGCAAATAGTTAGGATGAGGTTCTAGTAGTTTTGGTGAAATGCGAAGATTAGCTCAGGAGTGGAAGTAGTGGTCAATGCAGGTAAAAGAATAAATTATTCCGTAATATACGAATTAGGTGAATAGCTCTTAAAGATTGATGAAAAAAATTTTGTAACAAGAAAACGAACAATCATTCAATATGTACGCATAACAGTGAAAAATACTGAGTTTTTTATTCAGAAAATGGAAGCAACTTAAAAAAAATTATCATGGAGCGGTTAGCAAAATTTAAGGAGAACCGTCAGAAAATTAATAAATTAAAATCCATGTTTTTACAATGTTCCACCGATGCGATGTGTGAGTATATTTCAGTTAAAAACATGTATTGTATTTAAACAATGGAATGATAAAATTATAAATGACCAAATGTTTGATAAAGACATTAATTTGTAAAACACTGCGCTTATCGTCAACCTAAAGAACAAGAAACAAATCATGAATGACTTTGTAACTGATAAAAGTCCCAAGAAAATATCTACATTCAGTCATGTACAATAACATGAATAATACGAAAAAGCTGAAAGCATCTGCACTTATAAGAAGAGAAACTGAAAAATGGCTAGAAGAATAAGGAATAGACAATGGCGGAAGACTACAGAGATGAAGTTTTGGCGATGAAGTTGGTGAACCATCATATTACAATAAATCCGAAATGTAGGAAAGAAAGAAATAAACGTAGATGATGCAATTCTAAGGCTGCTGCAAGAGTGAAAAATAAATCGCTCTTAACTTGTCTTGAAAACCATGATAATGTCAAGAGCCAGAATTTCATTTGAGATTAAGTACAAGATCAAGATGAACATATCCAAAAACTTAGACACGTAGAATTCATGAATTCCTACAAACGCTTTCTGACGTACACTGCTACTTTTAGTGAAATTCAAAAATGCTCAACAAGTTCCATACGGATATCGACTTGTGGAACTGAATCCACGACGTAGCTCATCCTACGTGGTAGGCACGTAATCAAACGGAACAAAAAGTTCATGGTGGTCAGTATTCTTTTAAAACCGTCTGACGCGGATTGCGATTCCGATCTCATTGGATCTTATTAGCACGTCGTAGTTTAGACAGAATACAGACCCACTTTACCTTTTGCCTTGGAATAGAGGTCACTTAAAACTTGAATGCTACTGTTTTCGCAATATCCGATGTAATATCGCTATCGAACATTCAGCTAATATCAGAATAAGTAAATTACGTGAAATATGGAATCCAATACTGATATATTCGTGCTCGCGTAGGATCTCTGTGTCCAACGGACGATAACGCTAGGTCTACACATATTCTCTCATGAGCAAAAAATCAGCTTCGTGGCAGTACAAGGGAACTAACAAAGATCATATTCGAGTTCACGCTTTTTTAGGCGATATCTCAACGGCCTAGACTAGAAAAGATCCCAAATGAACGAATTAGAGAAATCATGGATGTCCCTCATGACATAATCAAAAGCATAAAAAGAAAACAACTTAGATGACATGGTCACGTACAAAGAATGAGAATCAAGAAGTTACCGAAACAACGTTCACTATGAACGCCGATCGGCAGAAGAAAAAGAGGCAGACCCAGGAAAAACTGGATCGAGAGGATACAGAGAATGGAGATCGAGAAGATATCAAAGCAAGCTTTACTTTGGTCACCCACTGGCAGAAAAAGAATAGGAAGGTCCAGGAAAAGCTGGATCTAATATGGACACCGACTGACAAAATAAGAAGAGCAAGATTTATAAAAACTGGATCGAGAAGATACAGAGAATGCAGATCGAGAGGATATCAAAGCTAGCTACACTATAGTCACCCAATGGCATAAAAACAAGAGGAAGGTCCAGGAAAAGTTTGGTCGGGAGGATACAGAGAATGCGGATCGAGAAGACATTAAAGCATGTTCTACTGTGGACACCAACTGGCAAAATAAGAAAAGCAAGACCCAGCAAAAACTGGATCGAGAGGATACAAAGAATGGAGATCGAGTAGATATGAAAGCAAGCTTTACTGTGGTCACCCACTGGCAGAAAAGGAAGAGGAAGGTCCAGGAAAAGCTGAATCGGGAGGATACAGAGAATGGAGATCGAGAAGATATCATAGTTAGCTTTACTGTGGTCACCCACTGGCAGAAAAAAAAGAGAAAGGTTCAGGAAAAGCTGGATCGGGAGGATGCAGAGAATGTGAATCGAGAAGATATTAACGCAAGTTCTACTATGGACACCTACTGGCAAAATAATAAGAAGAACGCCCAGGAAAAACTGGATCGAGGGAATTAATAGCGAGATAAGAGAGAAAGGATTAGAAGACAACAATGGTGAAGGAATCGAAAGACGTCATATTTTCTGAGATATAATAAAATAATACTTTTAATAAGGGAAAATCTGTGAAAACCCCGCTCCGTACAAATAGCTAAGTGTGCGCTTCCCCACGAAGAACAGTAACATCAACACGTGCAACGTTTTGTTTCGGTTAGTGTGTAGCTATCTTAACACTGCATCTACTGTGCTCACTTGTGTAACACATTCACTGAGTTACAGTATGTACAGTAAGCATAAATAATATTTAAACTAAAAGAGTTAGACATAACAGAAACAGATAGTATTTTGTTAAAACATTTATTAAACGTACAAGGCAGTTTTGTAAATCAATTACACTCAAGACAACATTGACATTAAATACCGAACAAACAGTTTTGTGCGCTTTGATCAGCGCATGCACTAACGATTTAGCTAACGTCATATATAACATGTATATTAATAACAAAAATTTAGTAGCCAGGATATATTTATTATTTTGGACTCTTGTTTTTCCAACAAAGTTTTGCTTGAGCACACAAGTCAGCATCGCTTGCGACATTAAAGTAAAGAGCGCTCAGAATGCACTGTCAGAACATCAAGATGGCGTCGCTTCAATTAGACGTTTACCAACAGTAAATAAATTTGGAACTAGGTCAAGAATTACGTTACTTAACAACTGAAAAGTAATTTTTAGGGTTTCCTTTTCTGATTATTGCACGTTACAGAGTGTTTAAACGCAATGTTTGTAATATATAGTATAGTATTACCTACACGTTCAGCAAAAGTAACTTAATTAAAAATCCAACAAACAATAAGTTAGGTTAGTAAACAACCAGTAAGTTGTTTCTAAACGTTCTTGTTTTTTATTTACACGATTTTTCAAATATTCTTTGCAACATTTGTTAGAAAGAACCTAACTGTGTGTTGCTCTTGCTACTGCTGACTAATAAAAATTTTCATTTAAAATTACTTTTTTATTGTTTGTGAAATAGGTAGGTACGTACTAAAATTTTTTTGAAATTATACATCTACTCCTTTCTGTTACACTAATAACGAAAGTTTCAGATGAAGTAGGCTATGAAAGACATTGTTTGAATAAAACTACAACAAATAAACCACTAGTGGCTATAAAGTAGTCAATATTAGGTACCAAAAAGATATTTTTTTAATCCTTATCTCTCCCTTTTGTTAGAATACAGTCAAAGAATAGTTCATATTTACATTTTTATTTTATTGTAATATTTACGTTTTTAAATGCCGAATACACTTTTCATGTTATTAATGTGTTGTCCAAAGAATGAAGAATTCTACATCAAAATTTATAAACTACCTATTTGAATGAATTAATTCCTAGAATCAGTTTTAAATAATTAGAAATATTATCCTATGTAGTTTATCAAATAATTGATTACGTGCTATAGGAAAAGCTTAGATAAACATTCTTCTGTCGATAATAACGTAAACAAGTTTTATACACTTTATAATGAATTATTGTTTCTGATTTGATTTACATCGTGTTTGTCGTATTGACTGTTAACAGCGTTTCGTCCTTAATGATTCACATTAGCTTCAAGGCTCTTAAAAAGTAACATTTGTTTCAAAAATTACTAACAATATCTCAACTGCTACAGGATGAAACGTTGACAACAAACAACATGGCGGTCTGGAATCCTTAATGGCCGAAGCGCACATTATAAATGCTTTTATTTTCTCATCAAAGTTTAATTGCCAAAAAATAAACAGGTAGACCTACTAACTAAATACGTTTGCACATAAATTACATTCCTTTTACCCGAAATTTAAAATAAATTTCACCTACTTTCCCGCTAACCTAAATGTTAAGTTAAACTAGCATATGTCAACTGATATTCTTTTTAACTCGTTTATAACTAGCATATTATGCAAAATTTAATAAGGTGCCTAAATTATTTTTATTTATGCATAGTAAAACTACGTTTATTGCGTTCCTACTAGTTTTCCTACTTTAACTATCGAATGCATTAGCATGCACATAACCTACGAATAACAAAACATCCAACTGTTTTCTTATAAAAAGTTAAAATACAAATATTCAAATTGTTCAAAATCGTCTCTGTACAATAGTATTACTTTTCTTAGCAACAAATAGTGCAATTCCGATACCTAAATGAAAGTAAACTTAATTTTTATAGGTCATGCAATTTTATAATTTGTAAATTTCTTCAGGAAAGAACTAATACAAAATTACTAAGAGGATCATGTTAGGTTAAAACGCTTTTATTATCATATTTTTTTATTCACCAGTTTCAAATTTGTATTTGCATTTAATTTTGTACTTTTATAATTAAAATTGCCTAAAACTACCTATTTTCTGTGAGAGAAAACCTCGTAGATAGTAGTACCTTTTCATTTGTTGTAATCGAGCAGTAGTTATCTGTATAAAATAAAATGGTTTTAGTTTGAAAATACACCACCACTCTGTAACGTGCTTGGCCTATATTTATAATGTGTTATATATACTTTAATAAAATACTGTAAATATATTTTCGTTAATAATTGCATTTGATTATTAAAAATCAATTTTTAAAATTTTTCGAGCTATAGACATACAAAATATCAAATATGTACTAGAAATTACGCGATTGTAGATAATTCTTTGAATTTCGATATGGAAAGATCGAAAAGCACCATCACTTAACTGAAGTTGAGAAAATAAAGATTTTTCATTGCGACGCCATTTAATTTTCCACGCTACTATTTCCCAATCCGCGTCTGAGCGATCATCTGACCATGGATAAACCCAAGATGTAGCACACACTCAATCGTCGCCCAAGTGCAACTAAAAGCTATCCGGCTTGAACAACAAACGTCAACTTCGCGACCAAAAACCCAACGACAAACTCCCACCCTAACGCTCACTCATCATTAGTAACAAACCTCAACGTTCCTTCAAAACATATGCCCGCCCCATCAGACGGAGAAAGTGCGAACCCTCACGATAATGCAGGTGCGCATGCGCAACTGCCTTGAACAAGAACCCACGAGAGCCAACCACGATAGTCATTATTTTCAAGAACAGTACTCCGCCTTCTCCTGCATTACAAAAAGAATAAGTCTTTTGCGGAAAAGCATAATTTTTCTGACTCCCGTTTGTAATTGTTAATAGCAATTTGACGCACGCGCACCCCACGAACCCCTTCTAATATACTTTTAATTGTTGTTTATCGTCGAAACCGGCCGAATGGCCGGCATTACGAACGATAAAGCTTGCGCCATCATAGTGCATGCGCCTTTCGCCGCGACGTACAAACAAATGTCTCGTCTGTCCCATGGAACCGGTACAATGTAGAAATGGGGTGCTAACGGACGCGGATCCATTAGAAGGCGATGTTCTCAGTGAGAATTTATTGCTATTACGACCAATACTGGAATGAAAAGGACAAGTTACAGTCCCAGTAATTTACTGATATAGGTTAGGTTCATGCATCGTAATCGTCTTCTAATATTCCAGTTTCTAACCTCACAAATTTTGTACATATGTACAAATATAAACGTTTCGTCTTCGATTAAAGACTTCTTCATAATGGATTGATTTCATTATGAAGAAACCCTTGACTGAAGGTCAAACTTTTATGTAAATCGCTAAAATTAAACGTTCTTCACAATTTCAAAGCTTCGCGTTAATTAGGCAACTAAGCACTATTTACTAATTTTATCCATGAAGCCAAATAAAAGAGAATTGCGGCATTTTAAACCATTCAAATTATAAAATAACAAAATTCAGTTTAATTGTTTAGAATTTTAGGAAATTGGATGTGTTATCATGCAAAATGAAAGATAAAATCTTAAAAGAGCAAATGAAGAGCAAAAGATATGTTTACCGCACAAGACCGTCGGCAGTCTGAGAAATTCTGATGCCGTTGATCATCCAATTATCAGTTCCATCATCGGTATTCCAATAATTGGACTCCTGAAGCACAGCAATTGCCTCGTTGATATTGTGAGGACCATAATTGGCAGGATCAAAGTGGTGCCCTTCCCTTAACGTGTACAAAAAATAACCGACTAATTATTAATGGCGCAATAATTACATTAATCTGTGTTGGGAGCGTACACGATAATAGACTTCCGTAGCCGTTTTGACATCATAAATTACTACAGTATACTCAAAATTGACGAATATATATATGCTTCAAAATATAGAAATGTACATTTTTCAAAGTTTCTTCAAATTTGAAAAATATGGTCTCGTTTGCAAGTACCAGGGGGAGAAATATAAAAAAGAGGTTATAAATTTTCATAAACCGTTCTAGTAACAGTATATATTATGAGCGGACCCCTACAGATAGCGTTCAGTCTGCTGTTTATAGTTATTTATTAATCTCGTAGCTTTCGTTAGTCAATATTCTGTCGGAACATTGCACTGCATGTTTATGAAAGAAAGGAGTTTGAAATTCCGAACTACTTCTAGGGTTTTGATAGTTGTTGACCAAGAACTCGATAAAAGTTCTCCAAACATAAACTAAACTTACTTTCCAAGAACAGACAAAGACAAAGAGTATCGCTATCTAGTTAGTATTTGCTGCTACTGAAGCATTTCAAGTCCTTACTAAATTTCTGACCAAAAACTAAATAAACGTTATTATTAATATGGTTTGCGTACCTATAACTTATGTAAACTGCATCGTCAATTTAGTTACACAAATTGACTCCTTAGTAAGGCTTTGTCTAACACATGAGATATTCAGTAGAAGTAAATGACAGTTGGATGGCAATACGCTGCCTATACTTGGATACTATATAAACTCGTTCCTTAAGAGCCTCATCAGTAATTTATCGAGATTTTGATCCTATAGTATACTAAAGACTACATTCAATAATTTTTCTAATATTTAGCACAGAAAGTCGACCTTGAATGCGAATATCTAGTCTAGTAAAAAAGCTAATAGTCCCTGAATTAATTGCTAATGTCAAAAACATTCTAAAAGATTCACTTAGTTGGCCTATATTATGAAAGTTGATTATTTACCTATGTTGATTTTGTGGCAAAAGCACCTTAAAAAGGTTTGCCTTAACTTATTAATTATTGTTAAGAACTTGTTCCAAACTCTTTCTCATAGGCTGAAACAAATTGCTAAGAACGTTTTATAAATTAAGTGAAAGTCTTTTTGCCTTTTTGTGGTTAAGTTAGACTAGGTTTTAATTTTCGATTTTTCACCTCCGCCCCTTAACCGTCGCCTAAAAACACTTGTCAAGGTCTTCCCCATCCTTCCACCTACTTTTACCCCTCTATGACCATCAGGCAATTACTATTTGCGCAGTCGCAATTTTCAGACAGTGTTAACTATACCTGTACTAAATGAGTATCTACCTAACCGTGACTCATACACCAGGTGCTATCAATTTTAACAAAATTTTGGGTAAAACTCGAGATGTAAATTGCTAACTCAAAGTATAATTTGTAGAAACTTTTTTCATACCCATAAAAGACATTCAGAGAAAAGTCTCCACTAAGATCCAAAAATGTATCGGTGGTGGTCCTGGTGCCAGCCGAATCCACAAGGTAAACCAACGCGCATTGGTCACTTGTAAAGCTCACTCCTTTGTACCACATTTTAGCATATCTGAAAGGTTTCCTCGTTCATTATTAATTTCTTTCTTAAACGCCCAAACTCACTTTCCGTTTCCGGCCGCGTCATGGGCTAAAATTTCGACCCTTGACCCATATTGATAGACCCTCCCGTTTGGATGCAAAAGGGCTGCCGAACTGCCAGAGGCACTAAGGGCCAGAACAATGCCACTCTTGTTATTGACAACCCTTATTGATCTATCAAGAGATATGTCGACTCTCACGCGGTCGTGAAGGCGTAGGGTGATCACTCCGTGAGGACTTATGGAACAACCCCCTATAGCGGTGTCATCATGCCAAATTTCCTAAAGAACAGTGAACTTACGTTGAGGGGGATTTCTAAATCCCCAAGAGTTTGTTTTCTCACAGGAGTAATAAGCAATAAATTCAAACACAACGATGGGAGATGAAAGGGAAGTAAAAATATGTTTCTGTTAGTCGCGTTCAGAGTAAAATTTAATTAATTCTTTTCAATGAACAATACTTACGTTATATTCGTCAATAAAATAATTTTTACAAGGAACAATCCTGGGCATCCAAGATGATCCTTCGTACGGTTTAATTTCACCTCTCAAACTCAACGGTTCATCGCTGGCGAAGGAGTTAGCGGTGTAGACGCTTCTACTTCTTGGACGTTGAATCTCTTTCCGAATTCCTTCGCTAGATTTCGGTTTCTGGCTCAAATTTTCTGTAAAACCAACTGACAAGTTCGTTTCAGTAACCGAACGATGATTACCTTTCAAATACAAAGCGATACCATCAATAAAGCATGTACAGTCCATTTCAATTTATTAGAATTGTGACCATGAAGAAATCTGCGCGAAGATAGAAAGAACACACACTAGGCGTGAGCAAGACAGAAATAGTTGGAACAAGCTTGAACGAGCAGAGCTCTCAATGAGCGGTCTTAGGAGATCGGCTAGAACTGTACAGTACTCGACGAAAATGTTTAGCAATTTCTTAAAACAAAAATGTACATAAATTAAAAATAGAAAACAAAGCAAAAGTTTTATAGGCGTGTAGAACGTTAAGTTAATTCACTTGTTATTATTTTTGGCTGAATATGCTTTTAAATAAAGCATATTCTTAAATTTTAAAGAGGCAGTTTAAATAATTTGCAAATGGTACTGTACACTCTAGTTCTCGTTCGATGATCGGTGGAGAAATGAGCTCCGCAGACAAATATGATTGAATTTGGAATTATGCTACGGCGTACGGCGCATCCTAATAAAGGGAAGGGGCATATCTCTAACTTCTTGAAACGAACAGTACATTCTTTTTGTTAGATTTTAATATGAGGGTATTTTTATTTTTCTTTTCATTTAAAACATTTAACTTTGTTACGTATTGATCTGACTTCATTTCCCGTCTAGACCAATGCATTGACTATTAAAAAAAAAAGCGGAATATAATTAATAAGAGTTTTCTATACATGTAAAGTGAGAGGCAAACACACAAAAATTACTTGCTCTTGCACACTTTCGACCACTTATTAACCCTAAATATTCCAAGCAACATTTTCAACTTGGGATTCGACCTGTATTTGGTATTGTTCTTGACAGACAAACTGTTAAATATTATAAACAATTTCTCATAAGGATGTTGTTAGTGACAGTAAAATTTACTAAATCGTTAACCTGTACACTGTACAATAAAACTTCCACAATAAAAAAAAATAGGATATTGTACATCTTTCTGCCAATTCATTTTTATTCAGGTTTTTAATAAAATTAATAGTGCCACTTTAAAAAAACATACTAACATGACGGTCCAGTAAATAGCAAGTAAAAATTGTCCAAAACTATTTTTCATAGAAATTCCTACACCACTAAGTCAATTAATGAAATAAACGTATGGATTGATGTTATTACCTTTACGGCGGTATACTTTAGTAGCTCCTTTTTCCATTTTTATATTTCATACAAATTTTGAACAATTTCACTTTACGTTTGAAGTTTAAACAAACGAACTTTTGTTAAATCATGGAATATCTGATCTTCAGTTAGTACATAACTGTCACCACGTACATTTGAGTCTTTTTCTGTCGTAATTAGAGATGTGATTTGTTTGGCGTGCTTCCTTTTAGAACACGAATAAAAATGTAAAATAAGTACCTACCTACTCTTTTTTTTGCATTTTAAATACCTCTTTCTAAATACTCATATCTGTTTGTATTTGAACTGTTTTTAAACCTATTATTTTCAATTTTGAAAATAGTACATGTAAAGCAGAATGGCTTGCTTTCCACAGTAATCAAGTAACATCATCAAAATGTATCTATATTTTAGTGCAAAGCTGTGAGTAAGGCGGAAGGCACTCTTTAGCCTCCTTTTGGGAATCCTGGGAATGATTGGATGGTGGTTGAGGAAAAACAGATGTGACGGTTTGAAGAATAAAAATATTAAAGATCCGAGATATTTGAAGAACTGAAATCTTTACAATTCTTTATAAATCCTGAGATGAATACTCAAACTCCACTTGCTATTCTGAATTATGTGTCTAAATGAAGTTATGCGAAACCTTTGCAAATGGACATGATCAATTTTACGTTTGTTTCTAAGTATATTAATACATTTTAAATTGAAATAAACTGGGTACTTTGTTAGAATTTCTTTTGCTCACAAGTAGTTCGACT
The DNA here is from genome assembly GCF_000699045.2 of Agrilus planipennis. Taxonomy (NCBI): domain Eukaryota; kingdom Metazoa; phylum Arthropoda; class Insecta; order Coleoptera; family Buprestidae; genus Agrilus; species Agrilus planipennis. Next base: position 132,604 of record NW_020438923.1, read on the forward strand.
TTTACTCATGCAGCGGCTCTGAATGCTGCAGCTGCTGGAATTTATTAACTTCTCCGTCATATAGACTTTTTTATAATGGATTTGAAAAATGAAAATCGTAGATTTTTTGAAAAATATTTATTTATTATTTTATATTGGGAAATTAGGAAAATCCGTGTAGATTTCACGGTACATTCATCGCACCCTTACTGCTATGTACTGATCGTAAAACTTCAATTTCAATCGAATATATAAATAGTACTCAACAAAATATGAAACAAAAATTATCACACCCCTAGCCAAAGGGAAGGATGTCGTAGGATGCTCTCCACCCCGCCCAATATCTGCTTTAGTTGACTTTTTTAAATTGTGTTATTAATTAGGATATATGTTAAAAATAAACATTTTTCAATAATAATAAACAGAAATCGAGTTCAAAGTGTTTTTTTAAGACACAATGAATAATACCGGCCTTAATTCGTGTGTACGGGTTGTAATAAGATTGCAAAAGGGCATAAAGACCATAAAAGTAATATCAGTCCTCAGTTGAGTGTTCACTAAATTCTCGCGGTTAGCATATCATACAATATTATCAAGAAATGTACTGCTAAAACTATTAGAAAGTGCTTTATTTATTTCTGCTATAAAAGTTTAAATTAATCCAGAGCAGCAATATCATCGAAAGCGAAGATTACTGACAAAAATTGATAACTGTGAATCCAATGCAACGAGGTTTGATATAAATATATTTCTTAAGCGTTTAAGATAAAATTACAATTTTTTTACAAGAAAATGCTATGCTTTCAGATAATGACGTATTTCCTAAGAAGACGTCATTTTCTTTTTTGCTTTTTATTGTATTTTCTTGTCTTTCTTTTACAGGTATTTTGTTTATTACTTTATGAACTGTTATATTATGTGAAATAACAAATTTTTTTAGAAATA
>NW_020438923.1:137817-144759 GCF_000699045.2 Agrilus planipennis
AAAATAATTAAAATAATATATATTACGATTATTTAATTTTTTTTTTCTGTCAGTATATGTTCGAATGTTAATCACGTATATTAATATGATAATATAAAGAAAAATTAAATATTAAAAATGAAAGTACTACTACTTCTATGCATTTGTAAGGTAAAATAAATTGCTTCAGTTCTGTATCAACTATTCGAACAACGCTGTAACCATAGAGGACAGAGGTTGCATTTTATTATATTTTTTCTCTGTGGTTAAGGACCGTTTGAAATATTCAAAATTTAAAACCAGAAGTAACGAACATTTACTTAACAGGGGTAGTTTGTGATAACTCTAAGAAAATGGCTTTTGAAGAAAAAAATAGTAGATTTAAGTTTCATCAGAATGTATGTATAATGAAGAAGGGAAATTCGAGCCCCAGAAAATGTCGTAAAAAGTTGCAAGACCGGTTTAACGACAGTGAATCAAGTTCTAATAAAAACAATAGATCTGTTCTTTCGGTGCTATCATTAAATAATTCTAGGAAAATGTTAAGAACAGGTACTGAGAAGTTTCATAAAGGATTAAATAACTTTAGAACTACATTAACTAGTTTGTCACAGGTAATTAAATTTTGAAATAACAGAATGGTGTGTTATTTAAACATTTTGTTTTAGAGATTCAGAGGAACGAGACGTAGACACATTTTAGAAGAGACAAATTTTACCCCAAACGCCCCAAACGGTGCACCTGCGACTCCACTCACATTTTCTAAAACAGTGTTAGGTCGAACACCGACCAAGTTGTATAGCCCTTTTGGAATTGAAACACCTACATTGGCACAACCATCTACATCCCTCAATGATAGTAATGCATCTGAACATATCACTGTTATGAAAGAGAAAAGGTCAAAGAGTGACAAACTAAAGCGTTTGATTATGATGAGGTAAGAAAAGGGATTTCGATCAATGTATTTTTAACAATAAACACTGCCTGACAAAGTATTTACAAGAGCTAGCTTTTGAATTAAGCGAATTTTGTAATCTCAAAAAGTATTTTTGAATTGTAAGGTTTATTATTTTAATTTTTGAAGACATTTGCTCCCTTTTATTTTTACCTATACATATATTTAAAACTTCCAAACGTATTGGATGTTTTGTTCTTGTGTTCAAATGAAAAGTATTTTTTACTTTTATACCTATAGCATGTAAGTTATTTTGATGCTCATTTATTTTGTACTTAGATGTTTTAAATACACCTTTTTTATTTTTAATGCATGACATTTCTTTTTACCTTTAAATCAGCATTTTATAAATAAAGAGTCAAATTTGATAAGATCACTTTATTTACGGACTTTAACAACAAATTACATATAAATGGTTTTGCCTTAAACAACAAAAATATGGGAAGAAAATATAATATACTTGTAAAATATAATATTGCTCCATCAAGTGTGTAAAATCTGAAAGAAATATCTCATTAATTTAAATAAATAAGTATATATATAATTACTGTTTACCTTTCCTGTTAAGAGATGTCTAGCATCTTGTTTCTGTTCAACTTTATGTCCTCTTATTAATGCATAACAAATTATCACCAAAATTACAAATATAATAAAATAGCTAGTAGCAATTAGATGCATGTATATTACTTCTTTATCATCCTAAAATAAAATTGAAATGAAAATATAGTAGCTAAATAGACAATGAACAGTTTCTTGTATGAATGGTGTGTTGTAGTAAACCATCATTCAGTTAATAATTAGTAATATTAGGAGTTCCTCAGGTTGTACTTCTCAAACCTTTGTCTTGCTTTATGAGATAAATAATAATTTTGATCTTAATAACATTGACAATATATAATAATAAAGATTATAAGATAATAGTTATCTCAATATATTATTCAAAAAATTCAACACAGGTTCCTAACATTTTTATCATATACAGTGGGTAATATAATATCTTAAATAGATCATGATTGCATCTGCACTTTAATTTCGACTTAAGCTATTTACTTACCGATGATAAGTATTCTTCTGATTCCACTTTATTAATACTGCTACTATCAAACTCTAGTCTCATTACAGGCCTATTGACACATCTACCTGCATTATTGTATATAAATAATTTCTTGGAAACCTAAAAAACAACAGCAATCAGCAAAGTAATAAAAACAACAAATGGTAAAGTACCTACCTCTTTTTCCTCTGAAATTGGACATTCAACATGACTATCAACTTTGGGCATGAATTGCTTTGGACCTGATATTGTTACACAAACATTTCTATCATCACTGTTATCTTTTGAATGGATATTAAAAGACAGTTCAATGTTTTCCGGTTTTTCAGCTTCATTCAAACAAGGAAAGGACCATTCTAAAAAGAGACAATTATTTATTCATTAATTTGTTGTTTTTTATTCAATCTACCTTTTAAGGAGACTATTCCCTGAACAAAAGTCCTATTTGTTATTGGTGAAGTAACAATTGCATAGGTATTTATATTTACTTTGTCTGCGGCAGAAAAATTTGTCTTTGTATCAGCAGCATCATCTTGTATACAAAACCCTGTTTTGTCAATGAAGTGGATTAGTGAAAGCCATTGCTAAAATTAGTGCATATTGTCTTAGAAAATCTAACACTCTGAATTGATAAGTAGTTACTTCTTGAGCATCTTTATTTTCAATGTTGTCGTGTTGGACGTAATAGGCTAACGAAACTGCAGTAATTAAAAAACTAAACAAGCACAGGGCAAAAACAACAAGTGGAGGTCTAGATTTAATGCAATTTGCAAAATTAGCTACTGGGTTCCAAACCATAATTGCAGATGATTTGTTTATTTTACAGTTGAACTTTTTATCTCTTTATACTCATTTCAAATTGGTAGATTTTTTAAATGTTGCACACGATGTAAATATTTTATATATAATAAATACGCACTAAAAACTAGTAGATAATCACATAACCATGAAATACGCCATATAACCTTACAACTTAAACATAAGCTAATATCTATAAGCAAAGCCATAGATAAAGAAAAACATAAACCATAGATAACAAGTTTTGGGAATAATAGTGGCAATGAAACCGATTACGGTTAAATAGCTCGTTTATTGAAAGTGTTTGTAAAGTTTTAAGGTTGACATTTTTCAAAAGATTCCATTTTTTTCCTGAAGGAAATCAGATATAAGCAACTAACTTTTATATTTGTGTTTCTACATCATTTCATATAAGTGTTTTACAAACAAAATAATTAAAATAATAATAAAACTTGTTTTTCAGAGCTATTGACAATATAAAGATATTACAAATTTTTGAAATTTTAATTTATTCATTATTCATGTACGATTTATTTCTACTGATTTTATGCTTTAAGCCTTTTGATGGGGTCATGATTTATTAAGTTTTGAATGAAATATACTAGTGTAATGTATCTACATTGTTTTAATCATCATCGTAGGGTTGTCAGTCCTAAGACTGATTGGACAGGCACCTGCACTCTTTCCTATCCTGAATTCGGATTTCCCTAAAAGTAGAATTGTTTAATTTATGTCTTCACTTGTAGGTACATTTTCTAAATAAATAATAATTGTTTATCTAGTTATTTTGATAATTGGAAAGCAAAAAGGCTTGTAAAGTGCTTTCTTACTCNCCACTTTTCTCCTCAAGGGCTAAATTAAAAAGATAAGTTCTTTGTACACCCTTTACAGAATTAAAAAAATAGGAAAGGCGGCAAATTTAGACTTCGCCCCGGGTGACAGAAATTCAAGATATGCGACTGTCTGGAAATGTACTACTTTATTTCCAAAATTAATAAACGTAGAGGTAAGATAAAACAGGGTTATTAGAATTTGACATTACCTTACTTTGTTTTAATAATGTCTATTGGGTATGTCTGTAACATTTTCGGTTTTGAAAAGAAAGTCTGGTATTTTTTATAATTAGGTACCAATTTGTACATTTTATTTATTAAAGACATTTTGATAGAAAATGAGGAAAAAGCAAATAGGTTGAAAGAATTTAGAGAACCTACACGCAGGTTAAGACTTAGGAGACGTATTAAAGACGAAAGATAGTGCAGAGATACCTAGTGAGCTAGAATACCTGACAATGATGGAAGAGTTTGATTAAGCATTAAAAGCATACAGGCGGTAATCTTAAAATATGTAGAACGAGAGGTTAGACATCGTATGCTTAAGCTAGTTAGTCACACTTACAACACGGGGAAAGTCCCGGAGGACTATAAACGGAAAGGAGTAGTAGTCATATTCAAAAGAAGAGGCGCGGATATATGCGAGAAATTTAGAACATTTCTCTTAAGTTTCTCCGCGTCAAAAATCTTAACTAGGATTGTACAGAGGGAGATGAAGAAAAGGGCGGAGGAACTATTAGGGGAAGATAAATTTGGGTTTAGAAGGAATGGAGGGTCATTCTGGCTTTACGGGTTAAATGGTACAAGATGTTAAATATATATAAAAATGTATGGATGAGATACAAAGATAGAAGAGTGATACATGGTTTATGTAAAGAGCAACAGTCCGTCATTAAGCAGCGACGTAGAAAAGTAAATATTAGGAAGGGTCAAGCAGGGATGCACACTGTCACCTCTACTTTTTAACCTAAACACCGAAGACACGATAAACATCATTAAAGACAGGACAACATTATGGATAGGTATATAAGGGCAAAAAATTAGTGTGCAGATAATATAGCAGTACTATCATCAAGCAAGGAGTTGGAGATATATAAGTCTTAAATAAAAGGGACATGATATTTCGAAATTCGAAAAAGATTGTTAAAGGTGTATGTTTGGAGCGCGGCGCTGTACAGACGCTACATGCGCAAGATGAGGATACCGTGGATAGAGAAGATTAGAAGTGAGGAGGTATTAGAAAGAGAACAGAGGGCGCTATGGAAGTCAATAAGAAATACGCGAAATATTTTGGTAGGATATCTCCTCAGGCATGAGAGGCTAGTAGAGGCATATTGAAAGTAGATGCAGCAGTTAAAGGTGGTAAAAGGTAAATTAGAATACTGTTCATAAATTGTTAAGGATGTGGTAGTTTTTGGGAAATGCGAAGATTAGCTTAGGATTGAAAAGGTAGGGGTGCATGCACGTCCAACCAATCTTAGGACTGACGATCTTATGATGTTCATGATGATAATGATACTTGTACCTCCGATTACGCATACACTGTCTACTTCCGAATTGCTATTGAGTGTCTGCATTCGGATTTGCTCTTTCCAATATTTTGTGTCCGAAATTAGTTAAAATCGTGTCCATCTTTAACTGAATTCTTTATCTGCGAGGGTTCGTTTCGGCTTAGGCACATACGGTGCCGGTGCCAATACATTTTATAACATTAAAAAAAGATATTGTACACGTTACGCTACTTAGGCTACTTCTGTTTGACGGATTCCATAGGCGTAGCGCGTAACTTTGCATTTATAAAACGATAAATAATTATTAGCACCTACCTATTATGCACTGTGATTGTCCCGGCACAAGACAAATCAAAAGAAATTCAAAATATGGATTATATAAACATACAGGTACAAAATGGTTTGTTTTTAACAAGAAGTGGTTAATTTACAGTTGAAAAATCGGAATCGGAGGTGCTATTATAACAAAGACAATAAAATAAAGTAGACAAACGCATCAGAAATGTGTATCTTAAAAAGAAAGATACAAAAAATAAAGTGACCTCCTCTGCAGCTGTTGTGCTTTTCATCTCACTTATCACTATTTTTCATCTCACGTCTCACTGCCATTTATAGGGTGGTGATGCGACGGAAGTGCCATAACGCAAACAAAATAGTACATTTTAGCAGAAACCGAAACGGACGCGGATGCGGAAGTATAATGATTTGACGTAGTTCTTTAATGTCGTGGTCGTGCGCCCTTTTCGCGAATATTTTGTCACAAATTTTGCATTTAACATCGTTAATATCAACAAAATAATCCCTAACGGAACTTCTTCTTGGCATCAAAATTGCCTTTTTAACTTAAAATTTACATCACTAAGCAAACACTATACAAAATAAATAAACGCTATAACTATATTAGTAATTTCGAAATGAAATTATTAGAACTGACTAAGGGGGAACTGAAAGTCTTTGGATTAAAGTAGAAAGCTAATAAGAGAATAAAATTTGGAAAATATCAACATACGACATACTAGGAAATATATTTTGGCCCTAAACTATAATAAAATTATTTTCACAGGGTCAATATTATTGTTAACAAAATTTTGCTGGCTATAACGCTTCATTAACATAAACGGTTGACAATACGTTCACAATGTTACAGAGGGGTCACTCAAAGGTAGCGGAGGTACCTGTCCAAGATGCAGCTTTGCAACAAGCAATTCCATTTAAATTATGTTTTGAAAACGGTCAAATTCAGCCAACAGATAAAAAAAATAAATTTTTACGACTTGTTTTATTGTTCCAATATATCGATTTTCAAAAAGTTTTGTGAAGTTTCGATAAGCTTCCGTTATAAAAATGCGGAATCAGATGCAGAAGCAGATGTGAAAATGTATGCAGAACTTCTGTAACTGCAGAAGTGGAAGCAGAGGTCTATTGTATCACTATTACAGGGTTGCATGGGAGTTACCTACTGTATTCTACTAAGTATTTGACCCTCGTTTAAGTTATAAGTTTTGGCACTAACGATGAGTAGTGTAAGCCCATTTGGCAGATACCAAAAGATTATGAATAGGTAAGTTTTTACATATTTCATGAGTTGTAAATGAAAACAAAATATTTGTGTAAAATAATTTTATAACAAGTTGATATTATACAATAACGTACATAGAATAAATAAAACTATTGTTTTAAAATACTAATTTTTTTACCATTTCAAAATATAAAATGTTCTTAATCTTATGATATAGAAGGCTCACCCAGTTGCGGCTCTCTAGTCTCTAATGAGAGGAAATGAGCAATTGCATCCCCTTGAAACTATATAGA
>NW_020438923.1:148181-158781 GCF_000699045.2 Agrilus planipennis
AAGATAATAGTTATCTCAATATATTATTCAAAAAATTCAACACAGGTTCCTAACATTTTTATCATATACAGTGGGTAATATAATATCTTAAATAGATCATGATTGCATCTGCACTTTAATTTCGACTTAAGCTATTTACTTACCGATGATAAGTATTCTTCTGATTCCACTTTATTAATACTGCTACTATCAAACTCTAGTCTCATTACAGGCCTATTGACACATCTACCTGCATTATTGTATATAAATAATTTCTTGGAAACCTAAAAAACAACAGCAATCAGCAAAGTAATAAAAACAACAAATGGTAAAGTACCTACCTCTTTTTCCTCTGAAATTGGACATTCAACATGACTATCAACTTTGGGCATGAATTGCTTTGGACCTGATATTGTTACACAAACATTTCTATCATCACTGTTATCTTTTGAATGGATATTAAAAGACAGTTCAATGTTTTCCGGTTTTTCAGCTTCATTCAAACAAGGAAAGGACCATTCTAAAAAGAGACAATTATTTATTCATTAATTTGTTGTTTTTTATTCAATCTACCTTTTAAGGAGACTATTCCCTGAACAAAAGTCCTATTTGTTATTGGTGAAGTAACAATTGCATAGGTATTTATATTTACTTTGTCTGCGGCAGAAAAATTTGTCTTTGTATCAGCAGCATCATCTTGTATACAAAACCCTGTTTTGTCAATGAAGTGGATTAGTGAAAGCCATTGCTAAAATTAGTGCATATTGTCTTAGAAAATCTAACACTCTGAATTGATAAGTAGTTACTTCTTGAGCATCTTTATTTTCAATGTTGTCGTGTTGGACGTAATAGGCTAACGAAACTGCAGTAATTAAAAAACTAAACAAGCACAGGGCAAAAACAACAAGTGGAGGTCTAGATTTAATGCAATTTGCAAAATTAGCTACTGGGTTCCAAACCATAATTGCAGATGATTTGTTTATTTTACAGTTGAACTTTTTATCTCTTTATACTCATTTCAAATTGGTAGATTTTTTAAATGTTGCACACGATGTAAATATTTTATATATAATAAATACGCACTAAAAACTAGTAGATAATCACATAACCATGAAATACGCCATATAACCTTACAACTTAAACATAAGCTAATATCTATAAGCAAAGCCATAGATAAAGAAAAACATAAACCATAGATAACAAGTTTTGGGAATAATAGTGGCAATGAAACCGATTACGGTTAAATAGCTCGTTTATTGAAAGTGTTTGTAAAGTTTTAAGGTTGACATTTTTCAAAAGATTCCATTTTTTTCCTGAAGGAAATCAGATATAAGCAACTAACTTTTATATTTGTGTTTCTACATCATTTCATATAAGTGTTTTACAAACAAAATAATTAAAATAATAATAAAACTTGTTTTTCAGAGCTATTGACAATATAAAGATATTACAAATTTTTGAAATTTTAATTTATTCATTATTCATGTACGATTTATTTCTACTGATTTTATGCTTTAAGCCTTTTGATGGGGTCATGATTTATTAAGTTTTGAATGAAATATACTAGTGTAATGTATCTACATTGTTTTAATCATCATCGTAGGGTTGTCAGTCCTAAGACTGATTGGACAGGCACCTGCACTCTTTCCTATCCTGAATTCGGATTTCCCTAAAAGTAGAATTGTTTAATTTATGTCTTCACTTGTAGGTACATTTTCTAAATAAATAATAATTGTTTATCTAGTTATTTTGATAATTGGAAAGCAAAAAGGCTTGTAAAGTGCTTTCTTACTCTTTACTTTTTGTGTCTCACTTACGTAAAATGTGAACGGTTTGAACCTATTATTTTGAAGCACTATAAATGTTATTATATTATCGTATAGATTCTAAAATAAATGCATTCTATTATATCGATTACATCAAAAAGTACAAAAATTGAAGCCAATTATTACATTGGTTGTTGTCTTCATTGTCATTCAGAAACTATTAAAAATAAAAATTCAGCTATACTTTTTTTCATGTTCTCTGTATAAGATCTGACGTAATTTGACTAATATTTCCTAATAGGTAGGTAGATAGAAATTTAATTCTGAAGAAGTTTAAGTAAATATGAAAAGTGATAAATTTCGTGGAGCGATTTCTTTATTGTTGTTATGAATCAACTTGGAAAGCTAGTACAGTTACGTTGATATGAACTCCGACCCATCAAAAGATAACGTTTATGTACTTAAATAGTTATTAACATATAAAATACTTCTATTGCGGATAATAATCGTGTTCGAATATCTTTGTGTAGAACTTGTACTATTTTAATTGTGAAATTCGTGTATTCTCTAAGTCAGATCTTAGAGTGAAATGGCAAAATTGTTGAGCGCAGTAATAGTGGTATTTAGTGTAGGAAATCTTTGCTCAACTGTAAGTAACGTATTACATAGATTTTATTTTATTCATCTGCAATGCTTCGAAATGTTTTTCTTATTTGAAGATATACGTGCCTGGTCAAAATCCAAACAAAAAAGCTTTGACAACTTTAGGTATAAAAACGTTGGGATGGCAAGATCCAGAGAAACACAACAATTTGCTCATACACCATAATTACAGTAAAGTTTTGAATCAAAACGAAAATGATAATGAACATACAACCCACAATATAATTACATATAAGCAACTGCCGCGTATTTTGTCATGGGCAATGTTAAAAAATATCACTACCACAACATCATATAATGACGACAGTGGTGATACAACTGAAGAATATCGGCCACAACAAACTAGAAATCCAGAATTTCGGACGAAAGGCTTTAGACCATATCATCAAAAAACACATTTTCCTCCTAAACGCGGAGATCACAATGATGATAACGATGACGAAAATGGTACCACTGAACTTTCACCTTCCGAAGATTATTCGGAAACTATAGAAAATGAAAGTGAAAGTACTTTCGATCAAAAAGTGAGTGATGTAGAAGACACAGAATTTACAACCACAATAAGAAGTCCATCACAACATCTTTTGCCGCCCAAATTTACAAACAGGAAGTCAAAACAATTTCACAGTTTTATTACATCAAGCCATCGACATACTGAAGTAACTACTGAGTTAACATATTCCAATTTTCCATCAACTCGCTATGGATATGTACCAAGCAATAGTAATAGGTGGATTCCAATACATTCTCAAACAAAACCCAGTTGCTATAACGGTGATTGTGGAAGTGATTCAAATGAAGAAGTTTTACGACCTCAATGTGTTCGCAACTGTGGCATTCCTGAAAAGATTCAAGTGGTCATGGAGGCGGAGAACCAAAACCAACATGTATCCAACACTTTCGAAAAAGAATTGAAAAAGGAAGTCATTCCACCTGGAGAAGAGGATGAGCTGCATGTCTCTGGTACTTCAATATATGAAACAACTATCAAGAAAGCTCCTGTACCCTATAACAAATGCCCCAAAATGGCTTCAGGACAGTTTGTGTATGCACTGTCTTGTAATCAATTTTTGAACTGCTGGAAAGGTCGTGGTTTCGTTCAAAACTGCGCACCCGGTACAATGTTCAATCCGATGACGCTAGAATGCGATTTCGCTCACAAAGTGAAATGTATAAGTGGCCCGAGAACTACAGAAATGCTCGAAAATAATAGAAAAAGCAAATCTGAAAAGCTCGAAATAACTTGCCCCCCAGATTTTAATGGTTTCATTCCACATCACACCGACTGCTCCAAATTTATTAACTGCGTAAATGGTTCTGAAGATATACGAGATTGTCCTCCAGGAACCCTCTACAGTACAAAGATTAACAACTGTGACCATCCACATAATGCAAATTGCGCACATTGGACAAAGGGTCCGCATCATTCTCACAATGGGCATCACAGTCACCACAATTTGAAGCCATTAGGTTACAGGAGACCCTATATTTATACAACTCAATTTCGCTTACCACAGACGGTGATAAAGGCTTACTGTAATAAATATCCGTGCGAATCTCAAGATGGTCACCATAGCACTTCAGTAAGTCATAATAATAATACGCCTTTTGGCTACAGGGAAATTCGAACAGAAGGCAATGATCAGTTAAGAACGAACCGTTCGAATCAACTTTCGTCCAATGAATGGATTGGTTATCCTCCTACTCATCAGATACACTCAAATCCAAAATGTCCAGAAGGAGCTGTGGGAGTTCATCCTCACCCCTTCGACTGTTCTAAATTTCTAAACTGTGCAAATGGTCAAACATTTGTTCAGGATTGTGGTCCCGGTACATTATTTAATCCTGTTATTAAGGTTTGTGACTATCCATACAACGTTCACTGTGTTAGTCATGAGCAGAAGGCAGGAGAACCTCAGCCAACAGACAAAAGTACTTATCTAACCAAGCCTGCGTCGTCCCAAAACTGGCAAGAAGTTGTAAATGCTGAGGACTGGAGAGATACTTCTTCGACTTCATTACCTATACATAGAGCACACCAATTTCCACAGCAAAATTATTATTATACTACATATGGAGGAAGAAATCCGCGTCCTCAAGCAAATCCTTTAAGAGTTCATCAACAATTACCTGAACAACAAAACACCTATTATTATCATCTTGGGAGTACCCCTCATAGTTATGGCATTAGTCGAGAACTTCAACCTCCTTTTCCGGAACATAATGTTGCTTTGAAGCCTGCATTCCCAAAATACACCATTAACCGAGAACTTCAACTACCTACTGTAGATTCCACAATTCGCGGGAGTACTGAAGCGGGTTTCACTATTCATCGGGAACTTCAACCTCCTATTGAGGATTCTAGTACTCAACACAATTTTCGACCTGTATCTCCGCAATATACCATTAAGCAGGAGCTTCAACCTCCTTTTGAAGATTCGAATACTCAGAGACCACTCCAACCACTATATCCTCACTACACCCCTAACCAACAACTTCAACCACCCGTTCACCATTCCAGTACTGGCCAAAATATCCAATCAGTGTACCGGAGTTACACTATTGATAGGGAACTCCAGCCTCCCTTTAGGGATTTCAGTGCCAATAGGAATTCTCATCCTGTAACACCGGGTTATACTATCCATCAGGAACTTCAGCCTCCTTATGAAGATTATAGCACTCATCGAAGTTCTCAAACTCCAAAATCGGTTTATAGTATTAATCAGGAACTTCAGCCACCTTTTCTGGAATCTACTTCAGAAGGCTCACCAGACGGTTATGAATCAAACACTGACAATAATTTCCAAGGCCAAATAGAAGAGGAGGAAGAAGATATGGCTTCCAGTCAAAAACATGATTGGAGAATACCTCCGTCATCTACTGTTAGTTCAAGAAAACATCTTCGTCCCCTTCCATTAGATGGAAGAAGGAGGAATGGTTCTTGTTCCTTGAAATCCTTTTGGTGTGCAGATGAGGAAGAGTGTGTACCTTCCAGTATGGTTTGTGACGGTTCGAAGGTACGTAAAATGACAAAGAAATAGATATATTAACTACCAACTAGAGGCGTTGATCGTATCAAAGAAGTAGTTGAATGTATATTCATTGTTCAGTAATATTATACTACATTTCTAAATCAACAGGACTGCTCTGATGGAAGTGACGAAATTAACTGTGAAAGATACTTAGAAAAATATGCTATGACTCCAAATGCCAAGTTAGGTGTTCATCCTAAGGAAAAATTTCCCAATATAAGTTTACCTAATTGTGCAAAACTCTGTACTGAAATGGAGGGCTTTGTATGCAGATCATTTTGTTATAGGTACGATTTTCAGAATTTAGAAAATCCAGAGGTATAGTTCGGTATCTAAAAATTGAAAGAAGATTATACTAACGATAAAAGACGATAAAATTTATCAATTAGTTAAAGTATTTATGAAATTTTGATATGTTGCTCATGCCAAAAATATTGAAGATTACCCTTTCTGTTTCTTTCTATAGCGAATTGAAATAATAAATTAGNAAAGTGACCTCCTCTGCAGCTGTTGTGCTTTTCATCTCACTTATCACTATTTTTCATCTCACGTCTCACTGCCATTTATAGGGTGGTGATGCGACGGAAGTGCCATAACGCAAACAAAATAGTACATTTTAGCAGAAACCGAAACGGACGCGGATGCGGAAGTATAATGATTTGACGTAGTTCTTTAATGTCGTGGTCGTGCGCCCTTTTCGCGAATATTTTGTCACAAATTTTGCATTTAACATCGTTAATATCAACAAAATAATCCCTAACGGAACTTCTTCTTGGCATCAAAATTGCCTTTTTAACTTAAAATTTACATCACTAAGCAAACACTATACAAAATAAATAAACGCTATAACTATATTAGTAATTTCGAAATGAAATTATTAGAACTGACTAAGGGGGAACTGAAAGTCTTTGGATTAAAGTAGAAAGCTAATAAGAGAATAAAATTTGGAAAATATCAACATACGACATACTAGGAAATATATTTTGGCCCTAAACTATAATAAAATTATTTTCACAGGGTCAATATTATTGTTAACAAAATTTTGCTGGCTATAACGCTTCATTAACATAAACGGTTGACAATACGTTCACAATGTTACAGAGGGGTCACTCAAAGGTAGCGGAGGTACCTGTCCAAGATGCAGCTTTGCAACAAGCAATTCCATTTAAATTATGTTTTGAAAACGGTCAAATTCAGCCAACAGATAAAAAAAATAAATTTTTACGACTTGTTTTATTGTTCCAATATATCGATTTTCAAAAAGTTTTGTGAAGTTTCGATAAGCTTCCGTTATAAAAATGCGGAATCAGATGCAGAAGCAGATGTGAAAATGTATGCAGAACTTCTGTAACTGCAGAAGTGGAAGCAGAGGTCTATTGTATCACTATTACAGGGTTGCATGGGAGTTACCTACTGTATTCTACTAAGTATTTGACCCTCGTTTAAGTTATAAGTTTTGGCACTAACGATGAGTAGTGTAAGCCCATTTGGCAGATACCAAAAGATTATGAATAGGTAAGTTTTTACATATTTCATGAGTTGTAAATGAAAACAAAATATTTGTGTAAAATAATTTTATAACAAGTTGATATTATACAATAACGTACATAGAATAAATAAAACTATTGTTTTAAAATACTAATTTTTTTACCATTTCAAAATATAAAATGTTCTTAATCTTATGATATAGAAGGCTCACCCAGTTGCGGCTCTCTAGTCTCTAATGAGAGGAAATGAGCAATTGCATCCCCTTGAAACTATATAGATACAGAACAAATATATTCTATACAGAAGTTCAGAACGGATAAAGTTGATTTATGACCGCCTGCAAAAATGCCGGTATTTCAGGTTAGCTCAAGGGAATAATCCTACTATACAGATGAAAACCCTTATACTGTGGTAATACCATTGGTTCGGCATTTTTACTGTTACTGAGTATAGAGATAATCCATAGCCTAGGGTCACTAGCGTACATCCCTCTAATGTGTAGATGAAATTTAGGTAAGCTTTTTTTTATACCTACTTCTTAAATTATGCATCCCCCAGTGTAGACCATCTGGAGCCGCCACTGGGTTCCTCCTTATTTATATTTTTCGTTTTAACAAATATTTCCCAATACGTTACAATCACAGGCCACTAATGAAAAGCATACATTAATAATAGAAAAGTACAAATTCCAATTACTGATCCTAAAATTATTGCGTCTCTACGTTTTCTTAAATTTATACGTTGCACTAAACTATTAATTACAGGAAATCTATGAGATATATCATTAAAACGGGTTTGCATTCTTTTAAATGTTTGTCTTTGGTTTAACAAATGATCTTTTGTCTCCATTGCTATTGCAATTTGTTCATTTACCAATTGATCGGAACTAAAAATAAAAAAAATAAACAGTTAATAATAAGACCAAAATATTGTCTACAATTAATAAAATTTATTTAAAAGAAAAATTCTTGCTAAAATTCTTTAACATAATAAACAGAATTATTATGGACTAACTACTTACTTCTGAATATGTGTATTTTCCTTTAAATACATGTCTCGTCTGTTAACGCCCTCAGTTCTAAAGGAATCAGTACGAACATTTTTAAAAAGTTCTTCTCTTTCTCTCCTAGATACAAACTGAGAATTGGTTTTATGAAAATCCCTCTGTAAATCAGCTGCAATATCTCGATGTCTCTGAATTGTATGCATCATTGCTACACCAGACACTGGCTGCTCAGACATCCTTTCGTTTACTTGGGATAGCTGGAAAATAGAAATTAATAAGTAAACAATTAACTATAAAATTTTAATAAATTAACAGACTTTGTTTAAAAGTTGTTGGATCTCCATAGCCATCGTATCAAAGGTATCTTCCTCTGAAAGTAAAGGCACCGTGTCTGATGATCCATGAGTATGAGAAGTTTTGACTCCTGCTGCTAATTTATTAAATGCCACAAGCTTAAGATCAATTTCACATTCTAATTGGCGAGCCTGTTTTCTCAAATCTGAAATTACATGATTAAAGAATTAATCATTGGGACACTATTTTTAATTAATATTTGGTTACCTTCGTATGTCATTGCTGTTGCAATACAGGTACAAAATGGTTTGTTTTTAACAAGAAGTGGTTAATTTACAGTTGAAAAATCGGAATCGGAGGTGCTATTATAACAAAGACAATAAAATAAAGTAGACAAACGCATCAGAAATGTGTATCTTAAAAAGAAAGATACAAAAAATAAAGTGACCTCCTCTGCAGCTGTTGTGCTTTTCATCTCACTTATCACTATTTTTCATCTCACGTCTCACTGCCATTTATAGGGTGGTGATGCGACGGAAGTGCCATAACGCAAACAAAATAGTACATTTTAGCAGAAACCGAAACGGACGCGGATGCGGAAGTATAATGATNTTTGGGAATAATAGTGGCAATGAAACCGATTACGTACTACTTCTATGCATTTGTAAGGTAAAATAAATTGCTTCAGTTCTGTATCAACTATTCGAACAACGCTGTAACCATAGAGGACAGAGGTTGCATTTTATTATATTTTTTCTCTGTGGTTAAGGACCGTTTGAAATATTCAAAATTTAAAACCAGAAGTAACGAACATTTACTTAACAGGGGTAGTTTGTGATAACTCTAAGAAAATGGCTTTTGAAGAAAAAAATAGTAGATTTAAGTTTCATCAGAATGTATGTATAATGAAGAAGGGAAATTCGAGCCCCAGAAAATGTCGTAAAAAGTTGCAAGACCGGTTTAACGACAGTGAATCAAGTTCTAATAAAAACAATAGATCTGTTCTTTCGGTGCTATCATTAAATAATTCTAGGAAAATGTTAAGAACAGGTACTGAGAAGTTTCATAAAGGATTAAATAACTTTAGAACTACATTAACTAGTTTGTCACAGGTAATTAAATTTTGAAATAACAGAATGGTGTGTTATTTAAACATTTTGTTTTAGAGATTCAGAGGAACGAGACGTAGACACATTTTAGAAGAGACAAATTTTACCCCAAACGCCCCAAACGGTGCACCTGCGACTCCACTCACATTTTCTAAAACAGTGTTAGGTCGAACACCGACCAAGTTGTATAGCCCTTTTGGAATTGAAACACCTACATTGGCACAACCATCTACATCCCTCAATGATAGTAATGCATCTGAACATATCACTGTTATGAAAGAGAAAAGGTCAAAGAGTGACAAACTAAAGCGTTTGATTATGATGAGGTAAGAAAAGGGATTTCGATCAATGTATTTTTAACAATAAACACTGCCTGACAAAGTATTTACAAGAGCTAGCTTTTGAATTAAGCGAATTTTGTAATCTCAAAAAGTATTTTTGAATTGTAAGGTTTATTATTTTAATTTTTGAAGACATTTGCTCCCTTTTATTTTTACCTATACATATATTTAAAACTTCCAAACGTATTGGATGTTTTGTTCTTGTGTTCAAATGAAAAGTATTTTTTACTTTTATACCTATAGCATGTAAGTTATTTTGATGCTCATTTATTTTGTACTTAGATGTTTTAAATACACCTTTTTTATTTTTAATGCATGACATTTCTTTTTACCTTTAAATCAGCATTTTATAAATAAAGAGTCAAATTTGATAAGATCACTTTATTTACGGACTTTAACAACAAATTACATATAAATGGTTTTGCCTTAAACAACAAAAATATGGGAAGAAAATATAATATACTTGTAAAATATAATATTGCTCCATCAAGTGTGTAAAATCTGAAAGAAATATCTCATTAATTTAAATAAATAAGTATATATATAATTACTGTTTACCATTCCTGTTAAGAGATGTCTAGCATCTTGTTTCTGTTCAACTTTATGTCCTCTTATTAATGCATAACAAATTATCACCAAAATTACAAATATAATAAAATAGCTAGTAGCAATTAGATGCATGTATATTACTTCTTTATCATCCTAAAATAAAATTGAAATGAAAATATAGTAGCTAAATAGACAATGAACAGTTTCTTGTATGAATGGTGTGTTGTAGTAAACCATCATTCAGTTAATAATTAGTAATATTAGGAGTTCCTCAGGTTGTACTTCTCAAACCTTTGTCTTGCTTTATGAGATAAATAATAATTTTGATCTTAATAACATTGACAATATATAATAATAAAGATTATAAGATAAT